>NW_023270854.1:44006802-44012257 GCF_011800145.1 Mirounga leonina
ACATATCAAATATATGGTACTCCCAGTCATTTAAAAAAATATTTCAGGGCGCCTGGGTGGCTCAGTTGGTTAAGCGACTGCCTTCGGCTCAGGTCATGATCCTGGAGTCCCCGGATCGAGTCCCACATCGGGCTCCCTGCTCGGCAGGGAGTCTGCTTCTCCCTCTGACCCTCCTCCCTCTCATGCTCTCTGTCTCTCATTCTCTCTCTCAAATAAATAAATAAAATCTTTAAAAATATATATATATTTCAAACCACACAGCTTCTGCAAGAATTTCCTGGGCTCTGGAGTTGCACAGACTTGCGGTTGGATTCTTGATCTGCCACATAATAACCGTGCACCTCAAGCAATTCTCTTGATCTCTCTGCACCTCAGTTTCCCTGCTAGTAAAAGGAGAATAAGATTTCAAAGGGTTAAGATGAGGATTCAATAAAATAACATGACATATTCATGATGTGTATTCATTTGCATCATCTTTAGAAGATGCAAATTAGTTAATAGCGAATGCTTTAGAGTTTGAGTTTTATCTTTTGAACTTACTGGTTGTGTAACCTTGAACAAGTTACTTGAATTCTCTAAGCCCCAGTTTTTTTTCAAATATTATACAGAAATTTAAAAGTTAGCTCACAGTGTATCATAATTTTAGAAAAGCATTCTTTTAAGCCCCTTTCAGATTCATAAAGATAATTATAATAGTTTTCTATTAACTTGTATGTAGCTCTGTCTCAAAATAGTTGCTTTACTGGTTTGTGGGAAATTTGCTAAAGAACACAGTTATCCCCCTTCATAGACTAAATGTGTTTATGTTTAGGTACCAGGTTCTTCATGTATGTGGCATGTTTGCTTTGACCATTGGAATCAAAGATGGCGTTGTACTGGGTACTTCAAGGCATGACCACAGAAATGTTTCTGTCCCCCAAGTATAACTAAGCCATGTCACTCTACACCAGATAATCAGTGGCTCCGTTATTTAATGGGCCCTTGCTGAGATCTTAGGAGTAAAAAGTCAACAGGAGAGAAGTCCCCGTTGTGGTGAAGGACGGTGGTGGGCCAGTAGAAAGCTCGTCTGGCTCTGGGAGGAGCCTGGGGATGGGGTGTGGAGGTGAGGGAGAGGTCAGTGCTATAGAAGACCTGCATTCCAACCAGGACACCAAGACCAGACCTCAACAGCAGGTGCAGTCTGCCTGATCAGACAACGCCCTGAGACCCAGTCTGTCCCTGTGACTCTCTGCTGGCGGAGATACAATCATGACAGGACGTGATCCGGTTTTGTCTAGACATCAGCCACCTCCATCCCAAGAGGGAGCATACTCAGGAGAGAAGAGAATCTGGTCTGAGAACAGAAGCAGGAGATGGGGGAAGTCAGCTGGTGGCAATCCTCCTTTTCTTTTATTGACTTGTCTGCTACGAAGATGATGGAATTTGGTGGATGCATATGTGGACAAATGAGGTAAAAGTGTGCAACATTATGCAATACCCAGGGCCAAGAATAAACTGCCATGTGACTTTAAAGAAACTCTGGGGTCTGCAAAGTGGGGATTTTATGTTACTATTTTCAGGGATGAGCTGGGAATTGAAGCACCGAAGCTCTCCCAAGTTCCTAAGTGGAGGGCACTCAGCTCATCCAACCCCCCCTCTCTACCACGTGCCCTTGACCACCCATTAAAATGCGTGCATACACACATACATGCAAACACTCACACACATAAACCCATGCCCCCTTCAGCAGGGCCCTCAAATCCCTGCAGGTCAGCAGCCTCTTGTTTCGCCTTTCCTTCGAGGCTAACAATCTCTGGGGGCTAGTGTCTCCATTCTCCTCCCATAATCTGCTCGACACACCTCAGCCTCCACCCTCTGCATTGATGAGAGCAGGGACAAGAACTTGTCTCCTATTACCCACGCTTCACTGTGCCTGCCACATAGGAGGCGTTCCTCAAAGCAAGGGACAGAGAGAGCAAAGGAAGGAGGGAGGGAGAAAGGGAGGAAGGGAAGAAGAGCTTTTACAGCTCAGCTATTAACTTGCCCCAACTTCAGTCATTAGCTTGTTTCTTTTCCCATTTTTGCTCTAATTCCAAGCTCCCAGGAGGAAAGAGTGATTCAAAACTAAGATCAAATACTTCACTGCTCAAAATAAATGGATTTCTGGAAGATAGTCTATAGACATAAAAATAGATGCTGTATTTTCCACATGCATATGAACAATGAAAGTCAGAAGTTGGTTAAAATGTCATCATAGGGAAGTGGCTAAATAAATATGGCACATCAATAGGGTGGAAAACTGTGGCACCTGAAAAAACTGTGTTTTGGAAGAATATTTAATTGCATGAGGGAAATTCTCACAATATATCTTTAAGTGAAAAGAGAAAGCAGGTTGTACAACAAAACGTATGTGTATGTATATATGAAAGAGTAGAAAGGTATATATTCCAGATGTTAACAATGGTTCTCTCTGGGTAATGAGTTACAAGCGATTTTCTCTCTATACCTTTACACATCTTCCCCAAATTCTTGCAAAATTTACATATATTAAGTTTATAATCAAAAAAGGAGATTATTACGAGAAAATAAAAACCATATGAACACAAAACAAAAAAGAAATGATTCAAGAGAATCTCCACATGCAAATGAAGATTCCCAGAATGCTACGGTTAGTACCAGATGTCGTAAAGACATGAAGGACTGTTATAATTATTGTTTTCCAGATCGAGATTCCCAGAAACTTCCCTTGCTGTGTGAGTGATTTCTGATTACTCTCTACAACAAACCAAGCTCTTAGTTTTACTGCTCATTTTCCAGGCAAGGCTGGCCAGGATCTCTAGGGAAATACATGTGACTTATACTTACGTTGTCCTGAAAGCTGCACCACCACCACAGTTAGTCTCCTTGTGGTCATTCTGTTGCTGCTGCTTATAGCCTGCTCATTTGTGTGTTTGTGAGGGTCGTACAAACACAGACACCCCCCCCACCCCCACCCCCCCCACACACACGGGAAACCGCAGAAGAGCGACCTCACCGTTTGGAACCTCGGGAAGACGTGTCTCCCCGTATACCATGATAACATCTGCTTCTAACTGAGATGATTTATCAAAGTGGCCATCAGCAGGAACGGGTCAGCAAGTGCATAAATCTAGTACAAACACTTCCGTCTCTGAGCCTGGAAACATAAAGTCTGGTCTTGTTCCTGACATTAAGTTCCTAGCTGACTGAGCCCATGTAAATCAATTAATCTCTCCATAACTCAGTCTCTCCATCTGAAAAGTGGAATTAATAATAGATAGTGATTGCCCATTTGTGTCTCTGGTCACAGGGATGCTTCTCCTTCACTCATTTATTCTTCCAATAACCATATATTGAGGAGCTCCACTGTGCCAGGCACTGATCCCCCCTCCGGGGCCCCTGCCACCCCACACTGCTCCTTGTCCCCCCAGACGGGCTGCCTAAGGACTCCTGGGCCCCCACCAGCCCTGGTTCACACTGCCTGTCCCTTGGGCCACTGAGGTGGAAACGGAGGAGGGGTGGAGGTTAGGAGAAAATCACAGTAGGTGTCCAATACGTGTTGTGTGTGTTATAACATGTTATATATCACACGTCATAACATGTGACAGATGACTGTATAAGGTACGTAGAACTCGCAGAACATCACCCCATAAACAGAGCGCCATGTTACCATTGGCCTGGTCATACCTGGAAATGATTAAAGTCTTTCGTTCGTTCTGTTCTGCAACTGTGTGTTTTATTTCTTCCTCTTTGTTTTGGCTGTGTCTCTAGGACCGACTAAAGGTCAAAAGCAAATACACAGTAAACAAAATAGATGACCCCACAGGCCCCACCAGGGTCAAAAGACGGATGATTTGGCTTCTTCTCAAGATGTTGGAAAGATTTCCCGGGTCTCACCAGCAGGAGGAGAGAAGGCTCACTCCTTCAGGAGGTCGAGCTCCATGAGGAAGTGCAGACATCATCCCTTCTCCAGAGCCGCCGGGCATCCGCAGACACCAATGCCCGTGACTTAATACCTCAAAGGAAACCTGGTCTTCAGATTTTTTTTTTTTTAATCAATTCTGGGATATCTGAATCCTTTATAACAGCACCGGGGTTGCCATATGTGCTCTGAGTCATAAAAGTCAATGCGGCCAGAGCCTTTTTCTTATAAACAACGGGCAAATTTAATACTGGTCCAAATGGCAGTGTGTAGCCAGGCGGTGGGGGGTGGAGGGGGGGAGAGCAGCCTTCATAGGTGTATCTGACTGGAGGAGCACTGTGCTTGTTTGAAGTTTGTCTCATTTTTCTTTTTTGGGCAAATCCAACCCAAGTAGGCAGTTTCCAAGCTTTAATTGTAAACAGTAGGGATTCCTCTCAAGTCTGTCCCTAAATAAAAGTGACTGGAACAGAGATGGAACTGCAGCATTCCCGTGTGCCATGGACACCAGTCCCTGCAAGCAGGAAATAATTCATGTCACAAGGCACAGAACCATATGGCTCCAGGATGGTGGCTAGCATTAACTCTTCTATGAAAAGAATGAAACGGAGAGTTACTAAGCAAGTACGGAAGAGTCTACACTAGTGTAAAAACTGTGTGTCCGTGCTCCTAGCAGATAATTATTATCATTCACAATAGCCAAAAGGTGGAAGCAACCCAAGGGTCCATCAACAGATGGGTACACAAATGTGGTGTATACATACAATAGAATATTATTACTCAGCCTTAAAAAGAAAAATTTTTTTCTGATCCATGCTATGACATGAATGAACTTTGACGACATTAAGCTAAGTGAAATAAGCCAGTCACAAAAGGACAAATGTTGTATAAGTCCACTTATATTAGGTATCTAATCAAATTCATAGAGACAGAAAGTAGAATGGTGGTTGCGGGGTCGGGTGCAGGGGGAGGGAATAAGAAATTCGAGTTTAAGGGGTCCAGAATTTCAGTTAGGAAAGATGAAAGAGTTGGGTGGATGGATGGTGGGCATGTCTGCACAATACTGTGAATGTGCTTTAAGGCCACAGAAAAGTATACTTCAAAATGCTCAAAATGGTCAATTGTGTTACATACATTTACCGCAATAATTTTTAAAAAGCTTAGTATTCACAGAGTACTAAAAAGTTAAAGTGATAAAGTATTTTGACCACAAAGTCTTCTGTAAACAAAAAGAGTCATTGGGAATTGTGTTACTTGTAGTGACTATGTATTTATATCCGTTGGCACCCTTTAAATGTGCCTTTGAATTGCCATTTGATACACAAAAATATAAAATATTTGGCAATTTTAATTGCCAGGCCTAACTATGCTAATCATCTAGAGCAAGTGATATTTAGATTTGGATACATAGTCACACAAAGGAAGGAAGGAGGGAAGAAAAGAAAGAAAGGAAGGAAGGAAGGAAGGAAGGAAGGAAGGAAGGAAGGAAGGAAGAAAGAAAGAAAGAAAGAAAGAAAGAAAGAAAGAAAGAAAGAAAGA
>NW_023270854.1:44012267-44028804 GCF_011800145.1 Mirounga leonina
AGAAAGAAAGAAAGAAAGAAAGAAAGAAAGAAAGAAAGAAAGAAAGAAAAGAAAGAATCCACGAACCCACGTTGCGATTTTTGTACCATGGAATGACAATTAGCATTCCAGGAATCACCCCTGCACTAATTAATCATGGATGTCACTGATTGCTTTAGGACACATGAATAAGAAACTGCTTTTAATATCCAATTCCATATTAAGTCTAGTCTTTTTCATGATTCTAGAAGAAAAGATGGGTATTAACATCTCTATAATGGCATCAATTTATAATAGCACATGGAGATAGCCTAAGATTTGAAAGTCTGGATGCTGACTTTAAAGTCTGGAGACTGGCCTCTTGCTTTCCAAAGACTCAGTGCAAGGTCTCAGGATTCCTACATCTCACCCACCAATAAGTGAGCATTCTTCCACAGCGATCCTTCACTCTTACCAAGATACCATCAGCAATGATCACTAGAATATGCAATTTTGGTCCTTTTTGTAACAGCGAGCATCCACTTGTGCTGATTCATCCACAGATTTTCCGGCCAGATGCCCCATTGGCAAAGCCCTGGAGCCTTCCCTTCATGAGTTCTCCGCTCCAGCCATCCGAGGTAATTCCTTCCTCTCCTCTCTCCTGATCCGCCAGTTGCAAACAGAATCTGTCCACGGAATAAACAAACCTTTCGGAATGGATGGACTCTGCTGTTCTGAGGGGTCCGGGGGATGGGTCTGCGGGGGTCCCCATCTGATAGGGGAGGGGGCTGCTCCTCCCTGCCTCTGATGCCTTCCCTTGGGCAGGGTTGAAAGCAAGGTTGAAAAGGATGAGCTCGCCAGTGAAAAGAAGAAATTGAAGGAAATGCTGGCTACTGTGGACAAAACCATCTGTGTGTTTCCAAATCTGCATTTCTGTTCAAATCTGTTTGAAGTTAGCTTTTATTGTAACAGGACTCAGAGACAAGTTTTTCAATGAGCTAGACTTAGTTTCCCTGCTAAGTGAGCAGAGAGAAAGAATACAATGCGTGTGTGCGTGCAGGCGTGTCTTTTTTTTTTTTTTTTTTTTAATCAGCAATATCATGTTTTAGCCCCAAAGGTTTCAAAGTTAGTCAGGGATTAAGAGGAGATAGTGACGCCTGGAGGACTGTTGAAAATATGGGATTGCTCTCTCCACAACTTTGCCTCAAGGCAGGAAAGACACAAATGGGGCTGAGCCTGGAGAAGAGAAGGGAAACTGACTTTTATAGAGCACTTACTGTGTGCCCAGATGATTCACTGAAGGTAGCTTATTAAATCTTCCAAAACACCTTTCAAGTTAGTATTGCTATCTCTGTTTCCTGGTTATAGAAACTGAATCACAGAAAGGTAAGTTACCAGTGAGCCACAGAAAGTGGTAGAGATGGAATTAAACCAGGTGTTTCCTCCTTCACCCAGCAGGGGGAGGCTAACTGAACTGGGGGAGAGACAGCCAAAAAGGAAGTCTGCTCATTACCTAACAACTAAGCAAACGAAGCCTAGGTTCGCTTAATATGCCTTTGACAACTATTGATAGTCCAGTAAGCACTTTGAAGGGCTCCGAACACGAAGCCCAGCATGATTATGATAGTATAGGACATATAAAAACCCCATAAGGGGGCATCTGGGTGGCTCAGTCATTGGGCGTCTGCCTTCAGCTCACGTCATGGTCCCGGGGTCCTGGGATCGAGCCCTGCATCGGGCTCCCTGCTCCACGGGAAGCCTGCTTCTCACTCTCCCACTCCCTCTGCTTGTGTTCCCTCTCTTGCTGTGTCTCTCTCTGTCAAATAAATAAAATCTTTAAAAAAATAAAATAAAATAAAAACCCCGTAAGATTCAGAACCTGATGACAAAACAAGGGTCAGTTAAGGAACTATTGATTTTTTTAAATTTTTTAATGTAAGAATCCAAATTTAATCTTACAAAGAGATTCATATTTGATATCTTGCTCTTTTATTCTTCTTTAATAAAGAGGTTGTTTTTTTGTTTTTTTAAATTTTATTTATTTACCACAGAGAGAGCGTGTGCGAGAGCATGAGAGGGGGGAAGGTCAGAGATAGAAGCAGACTCCCTGCTGAGCAGGAAGTCCGATGCGAGACTCAATCCCAGGACCCTGGGATCATGACCCTAGCCGAAGGCAGACACTTAACTGACTGAGCCACCCAGGTGCCCAAGAGGTTGTTTTTTGAAGAAAATAATCCAAGGAGAAACATGATAATCTGTTCATAATCCTCATCAGTTAGACCATATACTCACACCTAAGCCAGCATCCATAAACCAATGTCAACACTTCCTAGTTGTAGGGAAAAAATTGCAGGCAAAAAAAAAAAAAACAAGAAACAAGAAACAAAAAAACAAAACAAAAAAACCACACCTCTCTTAGGCACTGGATTTAAAGACAGAAACTTATGAAATGACAACTTGTGATAGCTCGAAGATGACCACAACTTTTGTACATTCTTCCCACCACGAATTGGGCTAATAACCATTCTTGGTAGACACCCCCTGAATCTAGGTGGACCTGACTGCTTGACCGTTCGTATACCGGCAAACGTGATTCTGTTTCCATTCCTGGACCCAGGGCTTAAAAAGACTGACCACGTCTTAGAACCTAGCCACCATGCTGTGAGGAAGCCCAAGCAGTCCCATGGACAGGATGAAACAGAGAGGAAATGAAGCCCCTTAGCCACAACCGCAGCTGAGTCCCCAAATGGTTAGCAGTAGCAAATATGAGTCGGCCACCTTGGAAGTGGACCATGCCACCCTTGTCAAGCCACCTCAGCTGGTGCTGTGTGAAGCAGAGAACAGGGGTTCCCACAGAGCCCTCCCAAATGGCAGATCTGTGACCAAAATCAATGACTGTGGTTGTTTGAAGCTACCAAATTTCAGGACGAATTAGAATGCATTAAAATAACAATAACACATCTCACTGCTTCCTTAGCATTTAATAAAACTTGAAATTACATAGATATTTGTTTTATCACTTATTATCTGTGTCTTTCATGGAGCATAAGCTGGGTAAGGGCAGGAACTGTACCTGTTTCCGTTCATCTCTCTACACCCAGCACCAAGCAGGGTCTTGCTCAGCAGAGGTACTCGATAAAATATTTGTTGACTGAACAGATACATGAGAGCAGCATCAGGCTTGCATATGCCAAAGCTGTACTTCTTCCTCCCTAATTTATAGACGAAAACCATAAACTGGAACGATTTAAAACATTCTTCAAGTACACTGAGGTTTGTTTGTTTTTAAGATTTTATTTATTTATTTATTTATTTATTTATTTATTTATTTATTTATTTATTTTGGAGAGAGAGAGAGCGCGCGCACACATGTTCAAGCAGGGGGAGGGACAGATGGGGAAGGAGAGAATCTCAAGCAGGCTCCCCACTGAGCATGGAGCCCAATGTGGGGCTTGATCTCATGACGCTGTGATCATGACCTGAGCCAAAATCAAGAGTTGGACGCTCACCCAACTGAGCCACCTAGGCGCCCCTGCAGTGAGGGTTTTCATGAAACAAAAGAGTAGCAATAAGTAAAAAATATCAACTTGGCAAATATTAGACCCGACTCTGTGTGAAGAGGGGACTTACAGGGTCTCTGGTCAAGGATGATACCTCACTGAGCAGAGCCCATCAAATGTTCAAACTTGGCCACAGCATCCATCTCTAAGGTTTACCTTCGCCGGGTTAAACATTCCCTGTTTCATCAATTATTACTCAAATGGTACAGCACCAAGAATGAAAACAGCACAGGATATGGTCCTTGGGCAAGAGAGTTAATCTCTCTGTGCTTCACATTTAAGGTCTATAAAGTCACTGTGCTAAAAAGTCCTATTTAATATGATTTTTTTTAATGTTACAAATGAAATAAGAGTTGTGAAAGTATTTTTAACTATATTGTAACTTAATTACAAATCACCATCATTTTCATGAAGATCGATGAGTTAATATTTGTGAAGCACTTAGAATATTACCTGGTTCATAGTAAATGCTATGTACACAATTGTTCAATATAATAAAACAATGGGATCAACTTGCATCCCCTTACTACCACCAACACTTCCTGCCTTTTTGACCTCACTTCCTACCACTTTCATCCTTGCTCATTGCTTCCCAGACATACTGGCCCTCTTTCTATGCTCCGAGCTTTTTCCTACCTCAGGACCTTTGTACTTGTGGCTCCTTCCACCTGTAGAATTCTTTTCCTGGGTCTTCCTGTGCTTGCTCTTACTCATCCTTTAGATTTCAGCTCTTCAGAGAGGCTTTCTCTGACCACCCTATATGAGTGAACTCCCCCTTTCACTCATCAAGTCACTTACCAGCATGTCATCCCATTTTACTTTCCATAAGACTTATTCCAATATATAATTATCTTATTTATTTGTGCACTATTTCACTGCCTATGTCTCCCCACTAGAATGTTAGCTTACCGGGATCCCAGACCTTATCTGTCTTGTTTGTGGCTAAATCCCCAGTGTCTAGAAAAGTACCTGCACTTCGTAGGTGTTCAATAAATATTTGGTGAATAAATGAATGACTGAAACCTCTCTTCTGGCTACCTTCTTGTGTGTCAATGATCCTTATGAAGTGTATTACCCAGTACTGGATCGGTACACTAGATGATATCAGACCAAGAGTTGTTGCAAATATTATTGACCATTATCAATACAGCCAGAGATCAAATGAGCTCTTTTGGCAACCACATTCCAATCTTCACTCACCCAGTGCTTTCAACCCAGGTCCCTGAGCTTTTCCTAGTGCTACTCCTAGAGAAAGTTTCCCCTTTCTGTATTTATGCTTGTCCACACCTGGCTGGAGCCTTTAACGGTTCCCTCCCTGCCCTTGCCTAAGGCCATTGCAACAGATAAACACAGTAAAGCACAGGAACTGCCCCAGGTTCTTCCTACAACCTCCTTCCTGAACCCTCTTCAAGACTTCTCTGTTCCAGATCTCTATCTGGCTGGCTTGGTAGCCAGAAGCTCCCTCCCTCCGAGCTAACCTCTTTGGGTTACCCTATTGATTGGCCTAGCCAGCTTTTGATTCAACTTATGCCCAAGATTGCCACCCTGCCCTCTACACCCCCATCCCCACCTCTGAATACTACCCTTAAGTCCAGGCTTCCAAACACAACCCTCCCTCATCCAGGAGACAAGAACAGCCAGTACTGGGGTGTGTGTGTGTGTGTGTGTGTGTGTGTGTGTGTGTGTTGTACCCAATTATGAGACTTTACATTTACCCCTGCTGAAGTCCATCTTGTCAGATATCACCCACTGTTTCAATATTTCTGGATTTTTATTCTGTCATTCAATTGATTTGTTACCCTCATCCTGCTTCCCATAATCAGTGTGTCAAGGTGATCAGTGTGTCCTGAATGATCTCATCCAAGTCACTGATAACAGATACTGAACAAAACAGACTCTCTTCAAACGTTGTCCAGGTTGACAATGACCCTTTCATCAGCCATCACCAGGAACTGCTGGTTGCATCAATACCGCCGAAACACAGGATCATCCAACCCACATGTTCCCTGAAATTCACAAAAGAATTTGCCAGCTGCCTTGCTGAAATTCGGGAGTTTGTTTGTCCATGTAGTTCCTGTACCATGCTTACAGGGAGAGCACATAGTTTGGAATTGAGAATACCTTGTGAGGGTTGGGACCACAGTTAACTTTACCCCCATTCACCCACCAGAAAAGAACTGGCCAGAGACCAAGGTTTAGGGTAGTGTCCCCTGAGCTTTCTAGACTAAAGAAGGGTCTCTGACTACCCCTGGAAGTGATTACTGCCTGCTCAGTCTTGACAGGCTCTCCCCCACCTCTCAGAGAGCCACAGAGGATCCAGATGGATTCCCTTGCCTGCCCTGGTTGGATTTCTTGAGGAGGACAGATTGATCACACACCCATATGGCTGTAGTTCAAAGCAGCGAGTTAACAGAGTAAGGTGCCCGAGGGAGAGGATGTCTTTCTGCCAGAGTGAGAACACAAGCAGCTCTAAAGTTGGAAGTCCAAACCCAAAATGCTACTCCAATGGAGCAGGAATGGGGAGGCTATTCAGGGAAGTCATGTTATCTTATGAAAGCATCTTGCACTATAAAGAAAGGAAAGATAAAGGCAAGGATTACTTCCTCTAAAGAATAATGAGAAAGCTACCTTTAATCCGACCTTCCAGGGCCTCTGTATCTAAAATAGATGCACCAAAAGGCTGAGGGGTGAGAAAAAAGCAAACTGGTTATTAATTATAATATGACTTATTGGTTTTATGTTGACATTCTCATAGATTTTTTCCTGTTGATTAGATTATGGTGGTAAATGATTGATACATGTCTTTCTTAACAAAGATATTAACAGCCAAAAAAAAAAAAAAGAAAAGACTAGAACATTCTTCTACTAGAGGAGTTAAAGATTTAACATGCTACAAATGCATCTTCTGCTTAGGTGACCAGCTAAATGATGGCCATTTGGAATGAGTAGTATAAAAAATGTGGGCAGAGACAGACAAAATAATCAGGACCCAGAATCTGTAGTCCAAATATATTTTACCCCATTTTCTAAAGTACACCCAATTTGGCTCTTAATTAAACCTGCAAAATGTAGCACTGCTCATTCTCCAAATTCCTAGAAAAAATAGCTTTAATGTTTTGTGGGAAAAAATCAATTTTTCTTTATTAACTGAGAAGAAATAAGCATGAATCTTTTAACTACCCAAACATAGCAGAATCACAGATGCCAAATATTAGAAGGCATGAATCCAAGTTACTTTTTGAAAATATCAAGAATGGTACAAAAAAAAAAAGAAACAAAGAAAATATCAAGAACAAACATACCTTTGTTTATTCATTTAATAAGTATTTAACGGGCATTTACTCTATGCAAAATCCTTCACTAAATACTTTGAGGAGGTTGCCAAGGCACATAAGAAACCATTTCTCTTCTCTAGAATTGTATAATGTTTTCATAGAGATAAAATGAACCCAAATATCTATAACAATGGAAGAATTATATATGATATAAACTTGTCAAATTACTAAGTTGTACACCTGAAACTAATGTAACATTGTATATCAACTATATTCAAATTTTTTTAAAGGGGGGATTCTATATGATAGCACAATGTTTTCAAATAATGTTTGTATCAGTTATCTGCTACAAGGTAACTAATTGCCACAAACTTAGCCACTTAAAACAACACACATTATCTCATAGTTTTTGTGGGTCAGAAATCTGGGCACAAATTGGATTAAGTTGGGTTGTCTAATTCAGGATCTCTCCGAAGGCTGCAATCAAGGAGCCAGCTAGGGTTGGAGTCTCATCTGAAAGCTCAACTGGGGAAGAATCTGCTTCTCAGTTCACTTAGGTGGTAGCCAGCAGCATTCAATTCCTTTTGGCGTTGTTGGACTAAGGGGTTCAGTTTCTAGGTGGCTATTGGCTAAAGGTCACCCTCGGATCCTTGCCGTGTGGGCTTCCTAAACGTGACAAATCGTTGCAGCAAGCCTGCAAGGAAGAGTGTTTGCTACCAAGATAGAAGTCACAACCTCTTGTAATCTGAATCAGCATCTCCTCAAGATACTGAATTCAATACAAGCAAGTCACTCAAAGAGAGGAGATTACACAAGGCAGTGAATACCAGGAGACAAGGTTATTGAAGACCATCTTAGAAACGACCTACCACAATGTATAAACATGAAAAGAAGCAAACATAAGTATAAAAAAATAGCTCTCATTCAAGTTTAGTAAGAGCACCCCTATGTCTTGAGTACATAAAGCATCTACTAGATGTAAGAGAATGGAAAGACTTCATTGCACTGTTAGAAAAGTAAACATTTGACTTGAAAATCACAGAGTCCAAAACACTTTCCCAAGCCATCAGGGGATAGACACCAACTACTTTCTTAAACCAAGAGCAGTAGGTTCTGTCTAAAAAAGCATATGTCACATCAATTTTTCATGATTTAAATGGCCACATATGTACTCACCGTTCTTAAATGTCATCATCAACAGCTGAGCCTGGTGAAAATACAAAATTTGGAGGAGTACTGATATCTGCATGTTGTCTTGTTATGTCTACCATTTAAATAAGCAATACTCTGTGCCCTCCGCACTACTTCTTTGAAATTTGTGTTGTGAAAGTCAGCCTCTCTGTCTCAGTTGCTGCTTTCAAGTGTTCTGGTGTTTGTGCAATAAACTAGGGGTGGAGATGGATGGATATAAGCCAGATCCACAGGTAGCTACATCTCATCTATCTCCCTTAGAGCAAAGTGTAAAGGATAGTGTTTGTTTCTCCTCTTTCTCTCCCACTTCCTGGAAAACTATCAAGAGTTCTGTGGCACATACTGACAGGGAATACAGAATCACTGCTATGACTTCACCAATAAACTACTAGTGTCAGGCGGCCACCTGAGCATCCTATCCAAGTGTGAAAGGAGAAATCCTTCTGTTGGTTCCCCTGCCTCAACCCAGGTCCCTAATGGATGAGGATTTTTTTTGTCTGCACAGAGTAGTAAGTTTTGGTTATCCCTTTACATCATGACAATTATTACCAAATGCAAGTAACAGTAGCTAAGAAACATGAAGTGAAAGCAATTTCCTATAATTTCCCTTAGTTTAATGCCTCTGAATGGAACTTAGCCCATTATTGGTAATATCCCCATTAAGTGTCATGTGTAAATTTTTTCTCCTTCCAATGTCTCCCCTTTCTGTTCTCCCAGTCTCTCTCCTTCCTTCTCTCCTTACATCTTTAAGACAAAATATCATTATCCCCAAAGAGTGATGATGGCGGGGTGCCTGGGTGGCTCAGTTGGTTAAGCGACTGCCTTCGGCTCAGGTCATGATCCTGGAGTCCCGGGATCGAGTCCCGCATCGGGCTCCCTGCTCGGCGGGGAGTCTGCTTCTCCCTCTGACCCTCCTCCCTCTCGTGCTCTCTGTCTCTCATTCTCTCTCTCTCAAATAAATTAAAAAAAAAAAAAAAGAGTGATGATGGCATGTGGAGGCTTATATAGATAAGCTGATGTGTTCCTTAAGCTCTAGGGTATGGGTCTAGGCATCAGTAATTTTTTAAGTTTCCTGAGTAATAATTCTACTCTGTGGCCAGGGCCAAAATCTTCTCCCAAATTTGGCCTGATTCTCTAACTGCATTTGGTCTCTATATTTGAAGGAGTAGAACTAGAGAGATAGAAGTTATGAAGCATGTAGGAAGGACACCAA
Organism: Mirounga leonina; assembly: GCF_011800145.1. Lineage (NCBI taxonomy): Eukaryota > Metazoa > Chordata > Mammalia > Carnivora > Phocidae > Mirounga > Mirounga leonina. The sequence continues at coordinate 44,021,465 of NW_023270854.1, forward strand.
GTATACCAATTTATCCTTAATATGGTGGGTTCAGTTAGAACTATGGGTCTCAAACCTAGCACACATTAGTGTCACCTTAGGAACTGTTTTAAATCCCGATGTCCCATCACACTCCAGCTCAATTAGGTCAGAACCTCAGGAAGTGGAACCAGGATGATCTTCCAGGAAGGCTCCCAGACAGACCTGTCCCTCCTCCCTGAGACCAGCTTCCCTTCAATACTTTTCATAGATCTCCGGGTGATTGCAAAGTGCAGCAAGGCCAACAACTACTAAGTTTGGATCACTTCATTTTATGGCCTAACCAAGCATGATGTTTTAAATCAAATCTGCCTACTTGAACACAAATGCTAACAACCACCTAACCTTCAGTTCCATGTACTTGACAAACATCCATAGCACTCAGTGCCAGTGTGTTAGAGGACGGGGCTACAAAAACAAGTGCAACAGGCCCTGCCTTCCATAATCTTATAGTCTAAGAAAGGAAACAGACATAAATAAATGCTTCTGATACAGGGTGGTGCATGCTTTGATAGACAATGGGGATATCGGGAATATAGAGGGAGTTACTTAGTTTGAGGTGACAGAGACAAGGGAGGGGACAAAGGGAATGGCAATAAAAAAACAGCCTTCTTAAGGACAGTTAAACGGCATTTTCAAGTTGGTCATGCACAGAGGGTAGCCTAGGTAGAGGGAACAGCTTGAAAGAGCCAGGAGGTGTGAAAGTCCATGATGCGTAAAACCGCAAAGTGTGGTGTAAAGCTGGAAAGAATGGAAATGGGGCCAGAGTGGAAGGCAAAGCTCTAGTTGGGAAGCAAACGGCAGGCCACTCCCAAGGGCTGAGCTTTATCCTTTGCAAAGGGACACACAGAACACGCTGGGCAATGCTGAGATCGATTCCTGATTTTAAAGAGGTAACTCTAACAGCATCATGCCTGACTTTGAGGATCACGAAGAGTAACTAGAAGGAGAGCAAATTACAAGATCTTAACTAAGCCAATGGCAGCAGGAAGAGAGGGAAGAGGGATCATCGGAGAGCTGAGGAAATAGGTTTGGTAGCTGATTCAGTGTGTCCTGACTTTCTGGATTGAGCAACAAGGTAAATGAGTAGTGTTGCATTAGCTGAAGGAGGGCATATCTGAGGGGTGCTGGTCCCAGGAAAAGATGAAGTCTGTGCACCTCGTGAAAGAACTTCAACACGTGACTGATTTTCCAAGATACCCCCCCACCCAGGGTTTAGGACTCAGCTGCCATCATGGAGCTTGGCTGAATGCCTCCTCATTCTCTTGACTCTCAAACCACACAGCCATTTGGGGTGGCTGCTGGAATTCTTGAGTATGTTTCAGGGCAATCATCTTTTTTAACCACAACACAGAGGAGCCCAAGGAAAATTCATCCTGCAATGCTGCTGGAATGTTGCTTTACCTCCTGTCCCCAACCTCAGAGTTCCAGGACTCAGGGCTCCTGTGATTCTCATCCAAAGAGAAGTCTTGGACTCACTGTGATCCCCTGCCCAAGGGATAAGCAGGAGGCCTATTAGGCGCTGGATCACAGCTGGGTCCACATTATTTGTAGCGCAGTACTTGGTGGCTCCCACAGAGGAGAATGGAAAGGCTTAAGGCCCTACACTTAAGCCTTTAGATCATTCTCCAAAGACGGGGTTCTCTGGAGACAAGTTGCCTTGAGCCAGATCAGATTACCCCAGGCCAGTCAGTAACCCTATATCATCTGGAGAGTATCACACCATCTTCTTTGCTAGGAAAACAATGAGAATGGTGATTTAAAATGCTAGAAATTGAGTTAACTGTTCCCAAAATTCCATGCTACTTTAACATTCTGTGGTCATATTTTTGTTTTTGTTTTTTGGGTTTTTTGTTTTAAAATTTTAAAATTTTGTCAAAATGGACAGAGGCAATCATGCCTTGTTACGCTGACATTATTCACACTCGCTAATGATTAACTCCCTTCGACACTGCAGTGTTGTAGACGCCAGAGTTGAACAAACAGCTGCAGGGGGCCCAGAAATGAGTTACACTACACTGGGCCAACTGACTTGGAAGAGCTCCAATGCTATTTCCCTAGTTTAGACTTGTCCTAAGGGGCATTTCCACTGGGGGACCTGAAGTTCTGGAATTCCTTCCTCTTCCTGGTTCAACAAAACTCTAATTTATTGACCTTCGGGGCACAGTGTAAGACATCTGTTAAGTTTGGCATTTCCTTGACCTGTACAGAGAATTCTATTCAGTAAAAAAGGTTTGCCGGTTTTAATTCCAGGTTTTGTATTTAGAATGTGCATGCACCAGGCTCTGATCTAAAGAAGGTATCTTTTTATAAACCCAGGAAACAAAAACCCATTGCTCCTTGTATCAAAGCTGCCCCCTTTGGAGTCTCATCTCAATGTAGCGCTCTCTTTGAGTGTGGCAAACTTTTGGGTACATGACCAAGAGTCCTTCCTTCACTGTACAGAGGAAGAGAAAAAAATGTATTGAGCAGCAAACTTTTGTGTTCTAAATGGAGAAAATCAGTCCTGCAAGAATGTGAGAAAATTCTTACAGTAAGCTGAACAATTGTTTTATGAGCTCTGCCTAATAGTCCATGTTCACCTTGGATGTGAAAGATGCTGAAACATAAACAACCTTTGATACCAAGGAAAAGGGACAGAAACACTTACAGAGTTCCCACCTTCCACCTTCTCCCACCAGCCACTGAAAGCGGTCAATGCTTGATGGGTCTCAGAGATGGAAGTTAAAGGGTAAAGGGAACACGTTCTCCTCGCCAAATGAGGGGAGAACGTGGGTAACACTCAATACTGCTGCTTCTCTCCCTTCTCATCTCTTACCTCTGCCGTAATGGGAGATGTCCATGGGATTTAAGCTGAGAGAGGCCTGGGGTTAGATATCTATAGTCTCCCCCGTCAGCAAAAGGGAGAGATGAGAAACTTGCATGAGGGTTGGTAGGCAGGCCCCCAATCCCTCCATTTTATAAGAAGCAAACCCCCTTAACTTAAAAAAAAAAAAAGCTATGTTTTTATCCCAAAATGAAAGATTTCTTTTTTAGTGTATCCAGATCAAAAGGGGAAATAATTCCAATTGTTTATAGAAAATGTAGACATGCCCCAGGGTTGTGATAAATTGAGATCTAGGTTTCCAGTGGGATTTGAGCTGGCACAGCATACAATAATGCTAGACTGTTTGCACTGTCTTTAATACAGACAACGTCCTCAGACCTTTCAAAGCCAGTATAATTGAAAATTGCAGGCAGGAGAAGATTAAGCTGTTTGATCAAGGATAGAAAGAGATACATTTTCAATGAAGTTTAAGAGGAGCCAGGAAGTTGAAAAAGATTGCGAAAAGTAGACTAAGGACTATGTATGAGAATTTCAGGAGTGAGCACATAACACTTTTCATGGAATGTGTTCATTCTCTAATCGTCTAAACTATGGATGGCATCAGTGTTTGAAGACAGAAGGAAGGTTTTTTTGTACTTAAGTATTGAAAGGAAACAAAATTATATATTCTTTCTTTTTTATTTTTATTTTATTTTTTTTAGACTTTATTTATTTTTTTGACAGAGAGAGACATAGCGAGAGCAGGAACACAAGCAGGGGGAGTGGGAGAGGGAGAAGCAGGCTTCCCGCAGAGCAGGGAGCCCGATGTGGGACTCGATCCCAGGACCCTGGGATCATGACCTGAGCCGAAGGCAGACGCTTAACGACTGAGCCACCCAGGAGCCCACAAAATTATATATTCTTAAACAAAATATGTGATTATACATTTTTGCACGTTTCCTAAAGTACAAGATAGAATCCGTAGAGAAAGAAGAAAGGGAGCCTGTTGTGGTTCACATTAAATTACTAACACTAACAGAAAGTATTAAACTTGGTAGAGCGTCCAAGATACCGACCGAGTGGGCCATGTGTTTTCAGATTTCCAGCAGTGGTAATGGAACTGCCTTGACTTGCCCATGGTACTTTTTTCTAAGAGCAACTGCAAAGATTGAGTGCAATCTACTGATGGAGAGCACAGCTAACTGGCACCTGCCCAGATCCAAACCATCAGATTGACTTTCATAGGTATTTTTAATTACACCAGAATCATCCAACAAAACAGAGCAGGACATCCCCTCTGTCTCATGTGGTTTTTTGCTGATCAAATGCAAACTAGTGCCAGGTTCTCCTTAAATAGTTGAGCCTAAACCCTGTAGTCATTTTCAGGGGTAAGAAAAGATTTGAAGCCAAAATTCATCTGCCTTTAAGAGTTATTTCAACCTTTTATGTTCGGCTCCAAATTGCAAGTGTGATGAGGGCACTGACTGGAGAGCCCAGGTGGGATCACGTTTTGGCTGCAAAAGGAAAAAAACCAAGGAAACATCTGATTGCCCTACGAAAAAAAAAATTACATAAAGATACACAGTTGTATTGTTTGCTAGGGCTGCCATAAGGCAGACTATACGGCTAAACACTCAGAAACAGATTTCTCAATCTCTGGTGGCTAGAAGTCTGGGATCCAGGGTTCCATGGGGTCGGTTTCTTCTGAGCCAGCTCTCCTTGGTTTGTAGAAGCCTCTCTGCTCCGTGTCTTTGCATGGTCTTCCCGCAGTGTGGGTCTGGGTGCCTGTGTCCTGATCTCCTCTTCTCATGACGTCACCATATTGGAGTAGTAGGGCCTGCCCTGTGATCTCATTTTAACTGAATTACCCTTTAAAGACTCCATCTCCAAATGCAGTCACATTCTAAAGCACTAGGGGTTAGGACTTCAGCCTAGGAATTTGGAGGGAATGCAATTCAGCCTGCAACAAGAGCTAAATATGCAATTCTCCCCACCAGGGACTACTGCAAGGAAGAAAAAGAATCAAAGACCGGTATAGTTAAAAAATTAAAGAACTGTCTGTAATTTCTTTGAAACAATTTCTTTGAAACATGTGCCATACATGTAGCTAAAAGTTACATGCATTTGAGATGGACAAATTCAAGTGCTCTGCTTCCCTTACTCCCCCACCAAAAAAGCCTTAAATCAATCCCTGAAATCATGTTAGAGAGTTTCAGAACTAAACAAAGCCAGAAAGAATCATGTTCCATTCTCTCACCAGGAAAAGGAGATAAGAGTTTGTTGATCTATACAGATACCTTCTTTTTTTTTTAATTAATTTTTTTTTTTTAGTCATCTCTACACCCAACATGGGGCTCAAACTCACAACCCCAAGATCAGAAGTCACATGCACTATTGGCTGAGCCAGCCAGGTGCCCTTATACAGATAATTTCTAATGGCCCATGAGAAACATACATGGCACTTAGCATAGTACCTGGCACATAGGAGCACCTGTCAGTAAAAGTTAATTGTATCATAAGTATCTGGTTTGAAACAAATACAGGCTTTGTAATCACAAATATTGCGAATAAGCTGTTTTAAGAACTCAGAAAATCTATGCTTTTCAGTTTCCTTCCCTACTTCCCCTGTTATTATTAAATTATTAAATAGACATGTATCCAGCATCTACCAAATTCCAAGAACCATACTAGACACTGTCTTCAGTGGAAGTTAAGAGGCTAAAGGGTCACAGCCTACAAGGTGAGGCAGACACAAAACACATGGGTAACAGGGACACCTGGATGACTTATTCGGTTGAATGCCTGACTCTTGATTTCAGCTCAGGTCATGATATCAGGGTCATGAGATCGAGCCCTGCACTGGGCTCTGCAATGGTGTGGAGCTTGCTTAAGATTCTCTCTCTAGGGGCGCCTGGGTGGCTCAGTTGGTTAAGCGACTGCCTTCGGCTCAGGTCATGATCTCAGGGTCCTGGGATCGAGCCCCACATCGGGCTCCCTGCTCCGCGGGAAGCCTGCTTCTCCCTCTCCCACTCCCCCTGCTTATGCTCCCTCTCTCCCTGTCTCTCTCTCTGTCAAATAGATAAATAAAATCTTTAAAAAAAAAAGATTCTCTCTCTACCCCTTCCCCCAACAACTCACACTCATGCGGACTCTCTCTCAAAAAAACAAACAAACAAAAAAACAATCTGGGACACCTGGGTGGCTCAGGTCAATTAAGAGTCTGCCTTTGGCTCCGGTCATGATCTCAGGGTCTTGGGATCGAGCCCCACATCAGACTCCCTGCTCAGCAGGGAGCCTGCTTCTTCCTCTCCTCCCTGCTCATGCTCTCTCTCACTATCTCTGTTTCTCTCTCTCAAATAAATAAATAAAACCTTAAGAAAAAACAAAACATGAATAACCAAGTAACAAAAGCTATAAAGTAAATGTGATGATTACTTTTATGGGTCAACTAGAACTGGGCCATAGTGCCCAGATATTTAGTCAAACATTTTTCTGGATGTTTCTATGAAGGTATTTTTTAGATGTAATTAATATTTAAATCAATTGACTTTGAGTAAAGCAGATTACTCTCCATAATGGGTGCTCCATAATGGGTGAGCCTCATCCAATCAGTTGAAGTCCTTAAGAGAACAAAGACTGACTTCCCCCAAGCAAGTAGGAATTCTGCCAACTGATACCTTTGAACTTGAACTGCAACTCCAACCTGCCAGCCTACCCCATCAGATTTTGTAGCTATCCTCCTTCACAATGGTGAGCCAATTGCTTACAATCAATCTTGTTCTCTCCCTTCCTCTAGAGAACCCTACTAATACAGTAGGCTTAATTTTTTATCTCCCTCAAAATTATAAATGGTTTCACAAAAGAACTGGAATTAAGTTGGATCAACAGATTAGAATACTTTCTAAAACCAGTTAGTTATAAATCTGACTGGAGACTAAACCAAGCAGTAATATTTCTAAAACCAGTTTCCATCAACCACACAGATATTCTGGAATCCAAAGATCACTACAAGAATTATTTTTCATTTTATGTTTCCATTTTGATAATCTTTATAAATATATCTTAAATATACTTAGTATCATCCGAATAACTACCGAATAATTGAATGCTTTCTGCAATTTTAGCATCTCCAATTATATTTATGTCTATGAAAAGTTGGCAAAAAAAATGACATTAAAACAGGATCTACAAATGATATGATGAGAGAATCTAGACAGTACATGGCACACTCTATACAGGATGGGCCATAGTTAGATTAAGGAAAGCAGAGGTACATGTAAATAAATACACACACACACACACACAAATTCATTCACATGGGTTTTTTAAAAAATATTTTGATATTTCAGTAAGACTAGAAAATAGTGGTAGATTAAACTAATACAGAAATACTTTACTTACGGACACCTAAAATTACTATGTGAAAATTGAATAGTTGAGCTTTGAAAGCAGAAAAAGAGAAAGAAGGAAGGAAGGAAGGAAGGAAGGAAGGAAGGAAGGAAGGAAGGAAGGAAGG
>NW_023270854.1:44028814-44029457 GCF_011800145.1 Mirounga leonina
AGGAAGGAAGGAAGGAAGGAAGGAAGGAAGGAAGGAAGGAAGGAAGGGGAGATTTTAAAGAATATGGTAAAGATATTGATTACTTACAGATTTGGTCTGGTCAAATGGTCATTTTAAAAATTAAGGATAACCACAAAAAATAAAAATAAAAACCAAATGTTTAACAGAGGATAAAGGGAGAAATTTAAAAAAGTAAAGAAGATGGTAAAAAGAAAAAGCAAACAGAAAGCACAAAAGGAGATGTAGAAATAAATTTTAAATATTAGTAATCTTAAAGTAAGTAAATCAAATTCACCAGTTAAAAAACAGAAACTCCCAGACTGAATAATTTCTATTCAAAGGGAACACAGGGGATTGTAGAACAAGATAAATGATATCACAAAGGAAAACACGGACTTCAAATGCAAAAGTGGGTGGCTCAGTCAGTTAAGCATCTTCAGTTCAGGTCATGATCTCAGGTGGAGCCTGCCTAAGATTCTGTCTCTTCCTCTCCCTTTTCCCTTCCCCCCTCCCTTCCCCTACCCCATGAGTGCACACACTCTCTCTATATAAAAAAAAAGAAAGAAAGAAAGAAAGAAAGAAAGAAAGAAAGAAAGAAAGAAAGAAAGAAAGAAAGAAAGAAAGAAAGAAAGAAAGAAAGAAA
>NW_023270854.1:44029467-44177191 GCF_011800145.1 Mirounga leonina
AAAGAAAGAAAGAAAGAAAGAAAGAAAGAAAGAAAGAAAGAAAGAAAATATGGAGCATTCTACAGGAACTAATTTATTTCTGAAATAAGCCAATAGCATGAAAGAAAAGGGAACTGCTCTATACTAAGACACCAAAGAGACTTAACAATCAAATTAGACCTTGTTTAGATCCAGGTTCAAATTACCAGCTATAAGAAAGCATGAGAAAATTGGAGGAATTAAATTATATATTGAGTATTATATGATACCAAAGAATTATTAATACTTTTGTTGGATGTCATAATGGTATCTTGTTATACAAAAAAGAAAATGTTCATATTATTTAGAGATACATGTGAAATACATAGCATAAAATGACATGATGCCTGGGAAATGCTTTAAAATATTTCTGCAGGGTGACTGGGTGGCTCAGTCGGTTAAGCATCTGCCTTTGGCTCAGGTCATGATCCCAGGGTCCTGAGATTGAGTCCCGCATCCAGCACCCTGCTCGGCAGGGAGTCTGCTTCTCCCTCTGCCCCTCACCTGCTCATGCTCATGCTCTCTCTCTCTCTCTCTCTCCCAAAAATAAATAAATAATCTTTAGATAAACAAATAACTAAATAAATAAATAAAATATTTCTGCTGAGAAAACAAAACAAAACAAAAAGGAACATTTCTAAAGGGTTAGGAGAAGCAAATGTGATAAAATCTTGATAATGATAAATCTGGTTAATGGATGTTTGGGGATTCATTGTACTATACTCTCTACTTTTGAATGTTTTTAGAAGATTTTAGTACAACTATAAGCTGCTCTCCAAGAACACCTCTAAAAGGCAATCGGACACAAAAATTTAGCGTACAATGATAGAAAATGATGTAACATATAAACACCCTCCGAAGAAAGCTTGAAACTTATATTCATATCAGACAACTAGATCCAAAAGCAAACAAACAAACAAAAACTTGGCGGAACATAAAGAAGTCTATTCCATAATGATAAAAGGAAACGATCGGGGGTGGGAATGTACCTTAATAACATCACCTCCGAAATACAAAAAATAAAAATGGGCAGAGGTATGAAGAGTTGGAAATTGACAGGCAGAGTGGGAAATTTTAACACACTCCAGCAGGTTAAATGGTGACTTCCAAAAAATATATCCTCTTCCTGACGTTCAAAACTGGGAAATGCGACCTTACTTAGGAAAAAAAGAGGTCTTTGCTGATGTGATTAAGTTAAGGATCTCAAGAGGAGATCCTCCTGGCTTATGTGGGTGGGCCCGAATTCCAATGACAAGTGTTCTTATAAGAGACCAGAGAAGACACAGGTACAGAGAAAGCCGTGGGAAGACAGAGGCTGCCATTAGTGACACAGCCACAAGCCAAGTAAAATCTGGAGCCACTGGAAGGAAGCGGAAGTGAGGATTCTCCCCTAGAGCCTCCAGGGAGAGCGCAGCCCCGCCATCACCTTGATTTCAGACTTCTGGCCTCCAGAACCGTGAGAGAATCAGTTTCTGTTGTTTAAAGCCACCCAATGTTTGAGAATTTGCTACGGTAGCCTTAGGAAACCAATACATACACCTCTCTCAATAGTTGGCAGATCAAGCAGACAAAAAAATAATGAAAATATATAAAATAGCTGAACAATATAATTAGCGATTTTTATCTAGTGGGCGTGTGTGTAATCCCACACTCAAAATTTTTTTAAAAATACACTTTCTTTTTAATTGCACATGACCTGTCTGTATAAATTTGAGTCATACTGTAACAGAAAATAATTTAAGTCAATACTGTAGAGCTGAAATCATTTGTGCCCTCTAAAAGAGCAGGTGCATCGCCCAAGTGTGAGAAAAATTGGCTTAGAACTTTCTGACCCTTTAATCTGCTAGAGACAGCTTGTCTTCTCTGTGCTTAGGAGAGAATATAGTTCACTAATTAGCCACAAATAAACAACTACGCCCAGGCTCTTGGTTTATCTGTTTTGGACAACTCTTACAGGAATTAAAATTTTCAAGGACACATAGATTCCATTGTCATTTCAAAGTAAACACTGAAGCTAGAGTCATTGTCATTACTAGTGGGATAATTACTCTTAAAGTAACAGTCCCCAGAAGCCAGAAGGTTTTGCTGTTTGGTTTTTTTTTTTCCTACTGTTGCTGATCAGCCCTGAGGCTTCATAAGTAAATACACACAAAGTTAACATGCTTAAATAAATTTTGCATGAATGAGATCGTACATTTTATATGCCTCTCACAAAAGGAAGTCAGTTAACAAGTGTAACACGCTGGACACTTAGGAAAAAAAAGTGAAGATAATTTTAAGAAAATAACAATACCAACCTTTGCTAACAAGTAGACCGACAGAAAACGAGAATTGAGATAGAGTCACATGATGGGAGGACACTGACAACGTGAGCCGCCTTTTCTTAAATGTCATCATATACACCCTTAGGTCCTGGGGGCAAGGACCTGGTTATTATTTGGGGCGCGATCCTATTTAACCATGCAATGCATGGACACTTCTAGCTTGGAGAAAGAGTAGACAATTCTATTAAAAGGGGAAAAAAAAAAAAAAACCCTCTTCACTCCTTCTGGAACCTATTGTGTCTCCCGGCCCCCAGTGGGGGAAGAAATCTTCAGAACTGAATCCATTTGGAAGGAGGGATGTTTGGCCAGTGAAGCGTCAAGCGTGTCCTAGGATAAGCGGGAGAAAACTGCGCCAGGGTTTCCATTTCACCAACTCGACGCTGTCCCGGCATTTCCCGCGGGGATTACGTAATGTACCTGGACAAAGACCTCTCTGGTTGCCCACTCGCAGTGAAAAGTGAGCTTCGGGAGGAGCGGTTAAGGCCTACAAAGACAATTCCTCAGGGCAGCTTTGTAGGTAGAGCCCCAGAGTCGCATGACCCATAAAATACTTGAAGTTCCGACCAGCTCGGGCCACGGAGCAGTGTCCGAATCTCAGCCAGCGGCGTGAGCGGCGGCCGCCAGCCCAGGTCCCACGTGACGAGGGCCACATTTCTGGTTAATTCTCACTCTTCCTCGTATTGTGGTTTCTTTTCGGCCGAGCCTGATTGCTTTTGAATTCTGAGCCTCCAGACCTATGCTAACTGACACGGCCGCCTTAGAGGGGTGGAGGGATACTTTCTGAGAACCCATCGCCAATGTTAGGGAAAATCAAATTTCCTGTGCCAAACTTGCAGAGCAAAACTGCAGTGCCCTCACTACCCTTCCTGAAAACAGTTATTTAAAAAAAAAATTTTTTTTTAAGATTTTATTTATTTGTTAGTGAGAGAGAGAGCAAAAAAATCAGGAGAAGGGGCAGGCAGAGGGGGAAGCGGGCTCCCTGATGTCGGACTCGATCCCAGGATGCTGGGATCATGACCTGAGCCGAAGGCAAACGCCTAACCAACTGAGCCACCCAGGCACACCCTCTTTTTTTTTCTTTTTTAAGGGATTGTCCAGGACAATAGCTAAACAGCGGATTACAAACTGATGTGTAAATGTTATTCCTTGATTTTCAGGAACAGAGCAGTTAGAACCAAAATCTTGAATTAATTACTGTTTCATGGATACACAGAAGCACATTCCTTTTGGGAGGTAGACATCAGAAGCCAGGTGAGGTTAATGGGTAGAAGTGCTTAGAGCTTGTGCTGGAAGAAACCAGAGCTGTTGGGACAGGGCTGCCCCCCACCCCCTCCACAGCTGCAGAGGATGGTGCCTACTCACCCCTCACCTGGACCCTTACAACTTTCTTCTCCCCTAGATTCTCAGTATCACTGCCAAAGGCTATCTTGCCCATTGTTTGCAACTCCCCACACTTTTCTGAGGACCCTGCCTTCATTTCCCATTGCCCTAGGAGTCAAGGACTACTCTCTCCTTCAAGAAATCGAGCCCTAAATTTCTTTTTTTTAAGATTTTATTTATCACAAAGCAAGGGGAGCAACAGGAAGAGAGAGAAGCAGGCTCCCTACTGAGCAAAGAGCCGGATGCGAGGCTCAATCCCGGGACGCTGGGATCATGACCAGGGCCAAAGTCAGAGGCTTAACGGACTGAGCCACCCAGGCGTCCCTAAATTTCTATAAAGATTCCACAACCAAAATACGCCACATATCAAAGCCCCTCAAGGGACTCCCCACCAATGGGTTTCCTGCCCTTGTGTCCTCCCTTCCTTTGCTTATTCTCTGCTCCTGCGACCCCTCCCACCCACCCTGCCAAAAAAAAGGAGAAAAACGAAAGGTGTGCGGGGCCCCAAGAGTCATGTTTAAGCCACACTAACCTCACACACCAGCAACTTTTAGGCCTGCCTGGCCCTCTCCAAAGGCAGGTCGTTCCTGAATCCTCTTCATTTCCATTCTCACCTCCCCAAGAGCTTTTGCAGCCCAGCCACATACTGCCTTGTCCCCTGTGATGGTCCCATCTCACCTCCCCTCACTGGATTTCCCTATTCCTTGGCTTTTGAAAAGTGGGTGCCTAGCGAAATGCCAGGGGGTACATGTACGATCAGAAGATAAAACATGGCATCTCTCCCAGCCGTGCCAAGTTTTCTCAAATTGAAGATGGATGGAATAAGGAGGGGAGGAATTCAGGGTTTTATCTAAGTAATTGGAAACATTTTTGTATGAAAACAAACACGGATGCGTTCTGGAGTCGAATGTAAAATCCACATTAATTTTTTAAATGAAAACGAGACTTCAAAGAAGGTCAGCATCTGTGGAGGGCGGCTTTTGACGGCACCAGTAGGTCCCTCTGCTTGTTCGTGCTCACTTTCCTCCACCTGAAGGGTGAGCAGAGACACAGGAAAAAACACCTGCCAAATTCGCAGGCTGCTCTCAATTTCGTATCGATTTCTCCAAACTCCAACTTCACCAAATTGAGCACCTACTATGTGTCAGTTCCCATGAACGTAAATAGGATTTAAACACAGCCCCAACCTTCAAGCAGCTCATAATTTAGAGAGTAACATAAATAAGTAGCCATGATAAGATGTAATCACTTTTATAATAAAAATATGTATCGCATACAAGGTTGCAATTAACCACTTCGGGCAGAACCAAAGGAAACTTCAAGGTTTGGCGATCTGGCTATATTCTTTCAATTGTATATGTTTTTCTACCATATTCTTCTACCATCAGCAAAGGCTGCCTTGGGCATTACACCTCTGCATCTAATTAATTTACTCTGCAGAGTACCAGATGGGTATGTAATCTATGTATTATTTTGAGGCCAGGTAATGGTTAAATACATAGTTATGGGTTGAATTGCATTCCCCCCAAAAGGATATGGTGAAGTCCTAACTCCCAGTATCTCAGAATGTGATCTGATTTGGAAACAGGGTCTTTACAGAGGAAATCAAGTGAAAATGACGCCATTTGAGCAGCCCTAGCCCAGTATGACCAGTGTCCCTCTAAAAAGGAGAAGTTTGGACACAGACACGCACCGAGGAAAGGCGCTGTGAAGAGACCCAGAGAAAAGAAGGCCATGTGACTGGAGGAATGTATCTACAAACCAGGTAATGCCAAGGAGTGCCCGCAAACACCGGAAGCTAGAAAAGGCAAGGACGGATTGTCTTCTAAAGCCGTCAGAGAAAGTATGGCCCCACTGACACCTTGATCACAGACTTGCAGCCTCCAGAACTGTGAGGCCATGTTCCTGTTGTTTTAAGCCATCCAGTTTTTGGTCCCTGTTACCGCTGTCCTGGGAAATTAATGCACACATGCTCTGCACTTCAGTGTGAGATTATTGTCTCCTTTCTAAAAGCCAACCTCTGCTTTGTCTTCCTCAGCAATACTCTCTGCTGGAGGCTAGCCTCCAAGTAAATTTCCCTACTGTGGTGGTTCTCAAAGTACCGTCTCTGGACCAGCAGCGTAGGCATAAGTGGGGAACTCGTTAGCAATGCAGATACTCCCACCCCAGATCTACTAAAATCAGAAACTGTTTGAGCAAGCATTCTAGAAGGTTCTGGTGGGAGAACCAAGGCTCTACTGCATATGTCATCCCATCTCACTTTGCCCCTGAATCCTAGTCTATTCCAAGTATTAGGGATTATTAGATATTAGCTCTCATCATAGTAAAAATAAACTACAGCTGTCATATGATTTTCTCCTGACTAAATCTGCAAACAACCAACACAGCTTCTTTGGAAGGGCCTCTAAATCTAAGATAAATAAAACCAGCAAGTGAATGGAGGGTAGAGATTTTTGTCATTTTCTCCCACATTTGACACAGGTCTCCTGCCTCCCAGGTTCCCTGGTACCCAGCACCTTCTTCTATAGCATACCCACCCAAATTCACCAGACCACCCCACCCAGGCCTATCTTTTCCCATGATGCACCATGATCTAAAATTCCTCCCCTCACCCCCCGCCTCTCCCTCCAATAAAATGTCCATTCAGTCAGAAGATTGGTCTCAACTAAGGATTTGGAGATAACTATGGATTAATTTGTAATTAAAATACTAATGACTAACAGCTTCCTTCTTTAATTAGCCCAGGTTGTATGATTTTATTTTAAAGGTGATTTTTCACCCAAAAGAACTCTATTTGGGCAGGTTTCAAGCACAGTGTGAAAATAAAATATACATGTTTATTTGTTTGTATTTTTGATGGTGGTTTTGAGAAGTGGATGTCCAGTTCTATTTAAATTACAAGTTCATGGAACAAACACTTGGCTCACATGAGGCCAGTCCTGTTTGGCAACTCCCTCCCATTCCTGGTCACCAGCCTGCCAGCTTGTTGACCTTGAAGAAATGGCACCAGGCCCATCCTACTTTTGCTGCATTCCATATTGGATAGGTTTGTGGATATTTCAATTTCTTAACAGGAAATTTTAGCTGCTGGTTTGAATCTAATTGAAGTATTCCATATGCACACCCTAAGACCCTCAGGCTAGGGTGTATTTTTAATAAATAAAACAAATAAATTCCAAGCTTTATACTAACCAAAATGTCTTCATGAATTTAATGGTGGCCCCCTAAATGAAAATACTAAGAAATGCAGGAATAATGTCTTTTTAGTGGCAAACAAACCTAATGAAGGGTGGGGACATTGAGTGGGGTGGGGGTTGGGGGGAGGGGCAACTTTAAAAGTAAAATGAAATTCATGTCATAAACTATCCTGGAAATTAGCTCCCAGTTCTCAAACTGCAGAGATTACTCCGAACCTAAGGCTATGGATAGGAGGAAAAAGGAAATTAATGTTTAATAGACGTTGTGTCAGGTACTTTACTTCTATCATGGGACAATTGGGGAAGAGACTTTAACCAACCAGATATAGTCCTTGAAGAGCAACCTCAGTTCTTGGTCAAATGTTAGAACTGCTTTAGGTTTGCCTATATAATGGATCAGCCAAATTTGCAGAAGAGGTTATATACAAACCTAATGGTAACCATATATATAAAAAAAAAACAAACTAATAAACATGCAAAGAATAAAGAGAAAGAAATCCAAGTATATCACTAAAGAAAATCATAAAAACATGAAAGGTAGAAAGACAAGAAAGGATCAGAGAAGATCTCCAAAAACAATGACAAAACAAGTAATAAAATGGTAGTAAATACATATCTATCAATAATTACTTTGAATATCAATGGATTAAGTGCTCCAACCAAAAGATATAGGATGACATATGGATAAAAAAATAAGACCTATCTATATGCTGTCTACAAGAGACTCATTTTAGACCTAAAGACACTTGCAGATTGAAAGTGAGGGGATGGAGAAATACTTAACATGCAAATGGATGTCAAAAGAAAGCTGGAGTAGCAATACTTATATAGGACAAACTAGACTTTAAAGCAAAGACTGTAATAAGAGACAAAGAAGGGCACTATATAATAATAAAGGGCACATTCTAACAAGAAGATACAACAATTGTAAATATTTATGCATTCAAATATATAAAATAATCAATAACAAACATAAAGGAACTCATTGATAAGCATACCCACCCAAATTCACCAGACCACTGGTGTTATTATTGATAATAACACAATAATAGTAGGGACTTTAACACCCCACTTACATCAATGGACAGATCATCTAAACAGAAAATCAACAAGGAAACAATGGCTTTGAATGACACACTGGACCAGATGGACTTAACAGATATATTCAGAACATTTCATCCTAAAATGATAGAATAAAGATTCTTTTCAAGCGCACATGGAACATTCTCCAGAATAGATCACACATTAGGTCACAAAACAGTTGTCAATAAATATAGAAAGATTGAAGTCATATCATGCACCTTTTCTGACCACAACACTATAACACTAGAAGTCAACCACAAGAAAAAATCTGGAAAGACCACAAATACAGGGAGGTTCAACAACATGCTACTAAAAAATGAGTGGATTAACCAGGAAATTAAAGACAAAATAAAAAAAGACATGCAAATAAATGAAAATGAAAACACAGCAGACCAAGACATTTGGGATGCAGCAAAGGCAGTTCTAGGAGGGAAGCATATAGCAATCCAGGCCTACCTCAAGAAGCAAGAAAAGTCTCAAATACACAACCTAACCTTACACGTAAAGGAGCTAGAAAAGGAACAGCCTAAACCTTAAAGCCAGCAGATGGAAGGAAATAATAAAGATTAGAGCAGAAATAAATGATATAGAAACTAAAAAAACAACAGGGCAGATCAATGAAACCAGGAGCTGGTTCTTTAAAAAATTAATAAAAGCAATAAACCTCTAACTAGACTTATCAAAAAGAAAGGAGAAAGAAACCAAATAAATAAAACCATAAATGAGAGAAGAGAAATAAAAATGAACACCACAAAAATACAATTATAAGAGCATATTATGAAAAACTATATGCCAACAAATTGGAAAACTTAGAAGAAATAAATTCCTAGAAACATATAAATTACCAAAACTGAAACAAAAAGAAATAGTAACCTTGAACAGACCAATAACCAGCAAAGAAATTGAATCAGTAATCAAAAAACTCCCACCAAACAAAAGTCCAGGACCAGATAGCTTCACAGACAAATTCTACCAAACATTTAAAGAAGAGTTAATACTTATTCTTCTCAAATTACACCAAAAAATAGAAAAGGAAGGAAAAATGTCCAAATTCATTCTATGAAGACAGCATTACCCTGACACCACAACCAGATAAAGGCACTACAAAAAAAGGGAACTACAGGCCAATATCCCTGATGAACATAGATGCAAAAACTCTCAATAGAATACTAGCAAACCAAATCCAGCAATACATTTAAAAAAAATCATTCACCATTGTCCAGCGGGATTTATTCCTGGGATGCAAGAGTGGTTCAATATTCTCAAATCAAGCAACATGATACATCACATTAACAAAAGAAAGGATAAGAACTTTCTTATCGTTTCAATAGATGTGGAAAAAGCATGTGACAAAGTACAATATCCACTTATGATAAAAACCCTCAACAAAGTAGGTGTTAGAGGAACATATCTCAACATAATAAAGGCATATATGAAAAATCCACAGCTAACAAGCTCAATGGGGAAAAACGGAGAACTTTCCCTCTACCGTCAGGAACAAGACAGGGATGTCCACTCTCATCACTGTTGTTCAACATAGTCCTGGAAGTCCTAGCCTCACCAATCAGACAATAAAAAGAAAAGCCATCCAAATCAGCAAGGAAGAACTAAAACTTTCACTATTTGCAGATGACATGACATTCTATATAGAAAACCTGAAAAACTCGACCAAAAATGGGGCGCCTGGGTGGCTCAGTCAGTTCAGTGGCTGACTTTGGCTCAGGTCATGATCTCAGGGTCCTGAGAATCTGCTTCTCCCTCTCCATATGCCCCTTCCCTGCTCATATTCTCTCTATATATACATATAAAAAAAAAATAGACTCCACCAAAAAAATGTTAGAACTGATACACAAATTCAGTAAAGTTGCAAGATATAAAATCGAAGTATAGGAATTTGTTGCACTTCTATACACCAATAATAAAGCAGCAGAAAGAAAAATTAAGGAATCAATCCCATTTACAGTTATACCAAAAATAACAAAATACCTAGGAATAAATCTAACCAAAGAGGTGAAAGACCTGTACTTGGAAAACTATAAAACACTGATGAAAGAAATTGAAGATGACACAAACAAATGGGAAGACATTCCATGCCTATGGATTGGAAGAATGAATATTGTAAAATGTCTGTATTAGCAAAAGCAAGCTACACATTTAATGCAATCCCTATCAAAATACCACCAGCATTTTTCACAGAGCTAGAACAAACGATCCTAACATTTGTTTGGAACCACAAAAGACCCTGAATAGCCGAAAAAACCTTGAGAAAGAAAAGCAGAGCAGGAGGCATCACAATTCTGGACTTCAAGCTATATTACAAACCTGTAGTCATCAAAACAGTATGGTACTGGCACAAAAATAGACACATAGATTAAAAGAACAGAAAAGAAAGGCCAGAAACGAACCCACAATTATATGGTCAATTACTCTTCTACAAAACAGGAAAGAATATCCAATGGGAAAAAGTCTCTTCAACAAAAGGTGCTGGGAAAACTAGACAGCAACATGCAAATGTGTGAAAGTGGACCTCTTTCTTACACCATACACAAAAATAAATTCAAGATGGATGAAAGATCTAAATGTGAGACCTGAAACCATAAAAATCCTAGAAGAGAACACAGGCAGTAACTTCTCTGATGTTGGCCATAGCAACTTCTATCTAGATATGTCTCCTGAGGCAAGGGAAATAAAAGAAAAATAAACTATTGGAACTATACCAAAATAAAAAGCTTCTGCACAGCAAAGGAAGCAATCAACAAAACTAAAAGGCAATCTACAGAATGGGAGAAGGTATTTGCAAATGACATATCTGATAAAGGGTTAGTGTCCAAAATATATAAAGAACTTATAAAACTCAACACCCAAAAAACAAATAATCCAATTTAAAAATGGGCAAAAGACATGAATAGACATTTTCCCAAAGAAGATGTACAGCTGGCCAACAGACTCATGAAAAGATGCTCAACACCACTCTTCATCAGGGAAATACAAACCAAACCTCAATGAGATATCACCTCACACCTGTCAGAATGGCTAAAATCAACAACACAAGAAAGAGTAGGTGTTGGCGAGGATATGGAGAAAGGGGAACCTTCTTGCACTGTTGGTGGGAACACAGACTGGTGCAGCCATTCTGGAAAACAGTATGGAGTTCCTCAAAAAGTTAAAAATAGAGCTACCCCACAATCCAGCAATCACACTACTAGGCATTTACCCAAAGAATACAAAAATACTAATTCAAAGGATACATGCACCCTAATATTTATAGCAGCATTGTCTACAATAGCCAAATTATGGAAACAACCCAAATGTCCATCGATTGATGAGTGGATAAAGAAGATGTGAGATATATATATATATACATACACACACACATCATCTCATATATGAGATATATATATATATATATATATATATATACACACACACACACACACACACACACAGTGGAATATTGCTCAGCCATAAAAAAGAATGAAATCTTGCCATTTGCAATGACATGGATGGAGCTAGAGAGTATTATGCTAAGTGAAATAAGTCAGTCAGCAAAAGACAGATACCATATGATTTCACTCATATGTGGAATTGAAGAAACAAAACAAATGAGCAAAAGGGGAAAAAAGAGAGAGGCAAAGGAAGAAACAGACTCTTAACTATAGAGAAAAAACTGATGGTTATCAGAGGGGAGGTGGGTGAGGGGATGGGTTAAATAGGTGATGGGGATTAAGGAGTGCACTTACTGTGATGAGTAGTGGGTAATGTATGGAAGTGTTGAATCACTATCTTTTACACTATATTTTAAACTAATATTACACTCTATGTTAACTAACTGGAATTTAAATAAAAACTTTAAAAAATGGATCAGCCAAGGTTAAATAATGACTAGATTCATTCCCAAAATAACTACTTACCCTCATACTTGAATGGAAACCAAACCAGCTATCAAAGGAATTGAATGTAGGCCATTGTATCAGGATATTGTTCTAAATAATCAAGAAAGTTTATTGGTTCTTATATTTGGAATGTCAGTGGAAAGATAGGTTTGGGAGTCTGTTTAATTAAGAAACTCAAAAATATCGGGCACCTGGGTGGCTCAGTTGGTTAAGCGACTGCCTTTGGCTCAGGTCATGATCCCAGGGTCCTGGGATCGAGTCCCACATCAGGCTCCCGGCTCAGCAGGAAGCCTGCTTCTCCCTCTGACCCTCTCCCCTCTCATGCTGTTTCTCTCTCACTCGCTCTCTAATAAATAAATAAATAAAATCTTAAAAAAAAAAAAAAAAGGAAACTCAAAAATATCAATAAGCAAGAATCCAGTCCTTCCCATCCATCCACTCAGCCTCCACAGGGCAGGCAACTTCAACCCAGGTCTTTTTCATGGTGGCAAAATGGTGGCAGTTCCAGGCTTCACGTTGATATGACACAGTAGCCAGAAGAAAGACACAGTCTTTTCTGATACTTCTCTCAGAAGAATGAGGACAGTTTTCCCCCCAGAATGGCCAAGCAAATCTCTCTTTTTCCTTCACTGATTTATTCCTCTAATAAATACTAAAGACCTACTATGTGGCAGGCACTTGGGATTCATCAGAAAATAAAACTTTCTGCCCTCATGAAGCTTAGGTTCTAGCAGAAGGTTATATTTTAACGTCTCTTGAGTATCATTTGGGCTATTCTATGAGGTCTTAGGTTCTTGGTAACCCACTTGTTCCCTTTTGTCCCCCAGCCTTGGACATGGCAGCTGCTCTTAGCAGTTCCTGATCTCTGGTTAGCTGAATGTCTCCTTCTTGCCCTGTCAACATATGAACACATGTGTAACCAATCTCTTATATTAAATCACCCTCTCTTTGAAATAACAAATATGTATCTCCTTTCTCGATGGGTCCCTGACGGACATAGGAGGAAAACCTAAACAAAGATCTAGCTTCTTCTAAACAAAGTTGTGAAGGTGGGAGTGAATCCTATGTAGGCACCCAATCATTGTCTATAATCACTGATTATTTTTCACTTACTGGAAAACTTCTGTTCAAAAAGTCATGAGTCAACAATATCAATAGGAATTTCTGATTTCAGTGAAGGTGGCACTTGTCAGGACATAACTGGCAAATTGACCTCCAGGCAACTATCTGCACAAATTGACTTGAGTTGAATGGAGGGAAACCTTCTACAAGATGTTTTCTGAATGGGCACCTAGAAGCAGAGAAGGTACCAGAGAAGGGAAGGAATTATAGGAAGATGGCATGGGGATACTTCATCTGTCCAGCCACATGGCCTAAATCTACACCCCATGGAGAGACAGGGTGCAAGCCACCACAGGGTGAAGCCCAGTTGGCTGGAGTATTCTCTGACTCTGCATAGAACTCCACAAGCCCTGGCTCCTTCTTTCTTGGGTCTCATTCTAATCAGGCTTACATCCCCATCGTTCCACCAAAACTACTCTTGTGAAGGTCACAAATGGCGCCTATGTTGCCAAATCCATTGCTCGAATGTCAGTTCTCTTCTTACTTCAATATCAACATCACTAATCTTTTGTGTTCTTTTCCAAAAGCTTGTATTTTAGAGACATTCAGCTGCTCTGAATGAATGCCAAATAGCTAAAGGAAACAAATCCATCTCATAATTCAACTAATAAGAATGATGACAACAATAATAGCTAACATTGTTTGCCATGCGCCAGACACTTTTCTAAGCACTTTATGTGGATTAATCCTCACTGCAATCCTGGGAGATGAAAACTATTATCATCTTCACCTTACAGATGAGGACCCGCAAGTATAGAAAGGTTGAGGAATTTGCCAAAGATCTCACTGCCAGCATGTGGAATAAGTGGTAGAGCCAGACAGTAGCCACATTTCCATTATTTGACCTCAAGCAGATCAAATTCTATATCAGAATTTTAAAATTGTTTTGCAGATATGTTTTGGTAGACTCTATATCGGAAAGCTAGAGAACGGAGTTCAAAGACATTGGGTTCTTGGAAAGATCTCCATACTATTCTGCCTCCCCCACGTCACTGGCATAGCTGAACCCTCGCTGGCCATAGTGTAGCTGCCTGCAGCTGGAGGGGTCAGAGCAGTCACAGAAGCCAGGGGGGGCAGGCAGTGGCAGGAGGTCCGTGGACACCTGCCAACATTCAAGAAACCCAGAGTTCCCAGAGCACGGCAAAAGCAAGCCGCAGGAGTAGAAGACGCTCTGATGAAAGGCCAAGGGAGAAATCTTGGGAGAGTCCCAGGGATCCAGATACTAGGTTGGGGTTCAAGAGTAAAACCTCTATCCCTGAAAAAGGAACTGGAAAAACAAAGCAAGACAGTAGCACTACAAAGATTTTTTTCAGCAGATTATATAAACATTAAGAATCAGGAGCAAAACCATAGGCTCCAGAATGGCAGGAAACCTCTCTCTGTCCTACACCAACATATCCCCTACACAACCTGGCACACACCCTATACTGTTCAATGAGTTCTAGTTATCCAGTCTCAAGCCAAAGCCTGGCACTAATAGGACATTCAAGTTCATAGTCAGTGGACTTTGAGCACATACATGGCAAGAGGTGCTATGCCAGGTTCTCTCATACTGGATCTAAGAGTGCTGGGCTGGGGGCACCTGGGTAGCTCAGTCGGTTAAGCATCTGCCTTCAGCTCAGGTCATGATCCCAGCAAGTCCCGCATTGGGCTCAGCAGGGAAGTCTGCCTCTCCCTTTCCATCTACCTCTCCCCCTGCTCATGCTTTCAATCTCTCTCAAATAAATAAATAAAATCTTAAAAAAAAAAAAATAAGAGTGCTGGGCTGCAATTTCGTGACCATCTCCAGGCTAAGCATATACGAGTACTACTGAGCACTAACTTCTATAGTATGGATATGAGTTCTGCTTAACTACTTAAGACCAGGTTGAGGCTAGGTCTGCAATTTAGGGTCTTAACAGCCAAGAGTGAGGGAATGTGAAGAATAGAAACCAGATAGACTTGCAATGTCCTTTTATCTTTCTTACCATGAGTACTCCTCATATTTCTAAATTTCTGTATCATTGTTCATTCAAGTCACACTACTGACAGAAGGCTAAATGAACCACCGTGCGCTCCTGAAGTCTGATAAAAACTGATGGGATAGTCTGATATTTTTTGAATAACCTTAGCAATGGAGTCAATTAAGATCAGAAACAGATTAGTTCCAAAAATCCATTTTTTTCCTTTGTAAATACCCTTTATTTATTGATTTCAACCTAGCTAAAAAGTCACTTAGACATTTTTTTGACCCTTGTTGGAATTCTCCGTACAAATGACTAAATACTAAAACTAAATAGCATCAGTACTCAAAACCACATTAACCAATTGAAAAAGGGTTGATTCACATTAAGTACAGAGGTACACTTTATTTTTATTCATACATTGATTTCCCATTATCCAAAAATGCGGAATTGTGTAAAACTATATATCAGTTACAACACCATTTTCCAGGGCTCTTAAAACATATTTTGCTTCTTTGTGCCAATGGTGTATTCCCCTTTCACATAGTTTTATCCCATGAACCATGAAATCTCGGTCTCGGTTATCAAGACTTTAATTCTATGAATCCCCAGCATCATCAGGAAGTTCACATCACCCAAAAGATGGCATTTAGAGTAAACTATTCTTCCTCATATTCCATTTTAACACTTCTAGCTTACCCAAAAAAAAAAAAAAACCAAAAACCTCTATCATAAAGAATAATGACAGAAGGAAATAGATCAAAGAGGATGAGTAAAAACTCTGCAGGTCTAAATCTGAATTGGAAGTAGTCATATAAACTCAATATACACAAAAGGACTACAAAAAAAAAAAAAAACAACCTACAAGACAATTAGAAATATAAACACTAACTGGATATTTGATAGTATTAATCAATCAAGGCTAAATTTCTTAAGTATGATAATAACATTATGGTTGTGTTTTTTAAGGTAGTCTTTATCTTTTAGAAAAGTATACCAAAATAAAATTCTATGATTCTATGATGCGTGAGATTTTCTTAAATATACTGCAGGGGTGGAAAAAGCAGGTGTTGAATTTGGATGACGGGCTACAGGGCATAAATGGTACTAATAGGTCTAGCTTCATGTATGATTCAAGTCCTTCTGTAGAAAATACTGGAGAGTCAGACCTAACTTGACTTGTAGCTCAAAGGTGTTTTTCTACAGAGAATGCTCGTCACATTTTTTTGCAAACTAAGACACTTCTCTTGCTTTTTTTTTTTTTTTTTTTTTAAGTAGGCTCATGCCCAGCGTGGAGCCCAACACGAGGCTTGAACTCATGACCCTGAGATCAAGATCTGAGCTGATATTAAGAGTTGGAAGCTTAACTGACTGAGCCACCCAGGTGCCCCTTAATTTGCATGCTTTTAAGTGAACTACCATAGGATCTCCTTCCACAGATTTACATCTTTCTCTTCCACTGCTGGGGAGAAGAATTCGATGGAATGTGAATAAAGAGAGCCAAAGTAGCCAGCAATTCAAAAGAAAGTCAATTAGACATGTCGTTTTCGGGGTGGAGCTGGTGATCAAACACTGGATTATTTTTTATTTTCTAAGAAACTCACTGTTTATTACTGCTCTTTAACACTGGAAAAAACCCTTGACCACCCTATAGCCTAAGACCTCCCTAAGTCCTCTGTACATCTAGTAAAACATTAGTTCCACAACACTAGTGTGCAAAAGGCTAGAGAACATTACCATGTTTTTCAGTGCACTTCCAGAACTACCCCCTCAATATTCTTGAGATACCAACAGTTAGCATTCATTAAGAAAAGTAAATACCAGAGTCAAGTTTTGGGGTTTTTTTTAAGACTTCATTTATTTGACAGAGAGAGACACAGAACAAGAGAGGGAACACAAGCAGAGGGAGTAGGAGCGGGAGAAACAGGCTTCCTGCAGAGCAGGGAGCCCGATGCGGGGCTCGATCCCAGGACCCTCGGATCATGACCAGAGCTGAAGGCAGACGCTTAACGACTGAGCCACCCAGGCATCCCAGAGAGTCAAGTTTCTAAGTACTAACTTCAATCACTCTGGATGTAAATAATAAAAGGAATTATTTCCGGTTTATATATATAAGGAAACCAATGTTGAGGAATATTAAGTCATTTCCCCCCAAATCCAATAGCTAGTGAGAAACAGAGTCAGGATTTAAACCCAGATCTCACTCAGGCTATTCCAGGCCTGCTCCCAACTACTACATGTCACCAGGATGAATACCTTCTTCTTTCCTCTTTAAATTCATGAGCACAAATCTCAGTGAGTATTCAACTCTTCTGGGAAATCCTGCTAACTTATTCAGTTCACTCTCCCACTTTCCTGTAAGATGACTTTGCTCCTTTTTCATTCTGCTTGAATGCCCAGCAACCAACCCTTTCCCATACCTTCCCTCATAATTGTTGACTTTGCCTCATACTTCTTCGGGAAAATAAAAGCCATCAGAAAAGAATTCCAATGCCTTCCCCAAACAAATCTGGGAGCCTGCGCCCATTTCTGCCAATGCTCCCTGCCCTCCATCTTGTTACTGAAGCCTGTTCTGCGTGGTATACTGTGCACAAACTCTCCTTCACCCCTCCCCCCCTTCTGGAGGAGTTTGTCCGGAATCACCACTTCTCCCCTGCATTTCAAAGATTCTCCACCACGGCAGCCCCTCAGCACAGAAGCATGCTATATTATCTACCATCTATAATAAATAAAATAACTTGCCCTTTACCACATCCCGCCTTCAGCTACTGCCCCATTTCTCCATTCTTCTTCATAGCAAAGCACCTCAGAAGGGTTGCCTCCAATGACATCCTTCTCTTCCTCACCTCCTTTTCTCTCCTCCCGCTGCCTACAATGAAACTTCCACTCCCACCAGAGAAACTGCTCTTGAGAGAGGCTCAAATGACCTCCATTTTCCCAAGGTTAGTGTGTGACTGATTAACCAGCTTACTCAAACTCTAATAACTCTCAACACAGTTGGTTGTGCCCTCCTTCTTGAAATGCTCTTCTCTTAACCTCCACGATTCCCAACTCTGCTGAACCAAGACAGAGATGAGGAAGGTGTATTCAAGGAGCAGGAAGAAAACCAGTGTAGCTGGAATGTACTGCATGATGTGAAAGTAGGATGGCACCAGGTTGGAACTCAAGGGGACACAGCATCATGTAAGATCTGTTAGGTGAGGAGAAGGATCGGGGAGATTTTGAGATTTAAAGCAGGTGATCAACATGCTTTTAACTGACATCTTTACACATCGTTCTGGTTATCTGTGAAAAGTGTGAAAAGTGGGCTGCACTGGTATGAGGGCAGGATCATGGGCAACAGTTAGAAGGCTCCTACTAAATTCTCAATAAGAGTTTGTTGGCTTGAATTAAACTGGGAAGAGGAAAGGAAGGCACCAGTAAGCAGAAATGTCTGTAGGACAGAAATAGAACCAAAGAGTGAAACTCCAGGGGGTAGATAAAAAGCTCTTGGAATTAGTGAGAGGACAATCTCACCCATGGGATTTGGCCCAGTTCCCAGCAAACCCAAGAAATTGTCAAATAGGCTCCCTGTCTGGATGTGCTCATGGAGCACATTTGCTCCTCCAAACGGTGAACACTCAGCCTTCCTTAGCACCTGTGATTCCTATCTAGCGATGTTCTGCAACAGGGAGAATTTGACTCATTTTCTTTCAGTGTGTCTGTCATGTCACGTTACTCTTCAGGTCCTGACAGAACACTCTAGAGGCATGACGCATTATTACTTGACACCACTTACCCAGTGCTGCGCCTCATTAGAGGGAGCAGGGAAGGCACGGGCGAGGGGTAACCCACTTTGTACTATCCCGACTCCCTCCACGACTCCATTAGTCTCTTGATCTTTCTGTGGTTGTCATTAGGGGCCCAGAGTTTTATGTCCTGGTCAATTTCCAAATGACAGCTCTTAGTGTCAAAGTGATCAAGGAGAGCTGCTTTCCCCTCCCCGCAGTGACAGCTGCAGACGATCACAGGAAATTGATCATGTTGGATAAACTCACCTGATCCTAAAAATGATATTGGCTCCATGCTCCAGGGCAGGGCAAAAACAACTGAAAAATAATTGCCAGTACACCCCAAAGGGAAATTCTTTCTTTTCCCCAAATTTGGCAATCAATCTAACCCAGCGCACGTGATGAAAAATCACTGCTGTGAAGAACGTAATTCCACTTACACACCAAAACACCATGGCAATTTGGTTCGATTTGGGGGCCAGTCTGTCTCGGTTTTTATTTTTTCCTTGTGAAAGACCTTATTTACAAGGGCAGCAAGGACTTTGGTATACAAAAAACAACAACCACATCTAGAACAAATAAGCATGTCCCGCTGTCCGTTCCTATCCATCATGGTTAGATGAACCAGTCTTCAGCCATGTTTTGATTAGTCCCCCTCAATTTTTAAAACATTAAAAAAAAAATTTAAACATTAAAAAAAAATACATGGAATGAGGTTCTTTCTCCACCTCATCGCGGAGTTAAATGTACTATCTTCAGAAAACACACCGCAGTTTGTATTATGCTGGTCTTTCACATGTGGAAAGTCTCTAGGATGGGTTTCTTCATCTCTCTGGAAGTGAGGGGTCCAACTTGACCACTCTCTGTGATTGAAACAGAGGCTTTCTGTAACCAGGAGAAACAGTTTGCATTTCTTTACATTTAATTTCCAAATGCAGCCAGGGCTTTTAATCTTGGCATCCTTTGAATTTTTAAGGAAGTACTGTGGAAGGCACTTTGGGGAGAGTTGCTCTCTGAATTAGTAAGAGAGCCTTCAGGGTTAGGTTGTGGCTCGATAGCTTGTGCTGGTCTTTGAAGATCTTGAACTAATTAAGACATGTCTGCTCACCGCTCACAGTACCTCACTTTCCATAGCAAAATGACCTGGTGCTCATTTGTATGTTATTTTGAATGCGTTTGATTTGTAGTTTTCTCTGTGAAGGGTCCGCCCCCTCCCCAAGCCCTTCAAAGACTAGAGGTTCTCAGTCACCACTCTCACCCCTACGGAGCCACCCACCATGCCAGTTTGCTTTGACACATCCTACTGGGGTATTTCCAGCTAGGAAAATGACCCTGATGGTGTGCAAGGAACCAAGCAAGCCATCTGGAAAAGAAAGCCAGATTCAGAGACCTAGCAAATGAACGAGGATCAAATTCCAGAGTTGCGTTTCCTGGACTCTTCATTGTCTTAATGGTTGCAAAGAGGTTCCGTAGTCAATAAACAGACAAGAAACTCTAAAAGTGTTCAGGGAGAAGATTAATTGACCAAGAGCAAGGGAGACATTGGCAGACAAATGACAGGCTTGCCCAGTGTCATCCAAGGACAGCATCTAGGCTATAAGCAGTTGTGTCCAAAGTACTTCTCACCCATAAAATATAGTCTATTTATCTACATATCTATGCATCGATCTATTTACAAGATGGGTATCTCTATTTTTCTTCACGCTTTTTCCTGGTTGTATAACAAAGGCCATAGAAATTAGAAAATAAAAACTGCAGTTGGAAATGGTGTGGTGCCCCTGGTTTCTCGATCTACGCTAGACGCCTTTGTGGTCAAGGAGTTTTGACAAATCTAAGGTTAAATATACTCGAATATAGGGTGATCTAAGATCTCAGGATGAATGAAGCTCAGTCAACTAGTCAGACAGTGTAGGCTCAGGTGCAATTCCAGCTACACTGTTGACTTATCGCTGTGTTTCTTTGGGCAGGCTTCCCAATCCCCTGTGCCTCCGTTTCATTAACTTTCAATGGGCCAATAGTAACGCCCACAGCGTTATTGTGAGTATTTAATGAATGATGTATATGTAAAGCAACTATTACCGTTCCTGTGTTTTGGTCATCTTGGGCCCAGGTTTATAAAGTTCTTAGAAGTCCATACATACAATGTAAACTTGAGCATGACTATGAAGTGTTTACTTTTCTTCTAGACTCCAGTTTATATTTTCCCCTTGCCTATTTGACTAAAACCAAGAAGTCCACGCCATCCAGCAGAGTGACCGCATGTGGCTATTGAACACTTGAAAAGTGACTTAGACGATCTGAAGTGTGCTGTAAGTATAAAATACATACCAGATTTCGGGGGCGCCTGGGTGGCTCAGTTGGTTAAGCGACTGCCTTCGGCTCAGGTCATGATCCTGGAGTCCCTGGATCGAGTCCCGCATCGGGCTCCCTGCTCAGCAGGGAGTCTGCTTCTCCCTCTGACCCTCCCCCCTCTCATGTGCTCTCTCTCATTCTCTCTCTCTCAAATAAATAAATAAAATCTTTAAAAAAAAAAATACATACCAGATTTCGAAGACTTAGTACCAAAAAAAGTAAAACATCCCATGAATAATTTTTATATTGATTACATTTTTAAAAAGATATTTGTATATGCTGATTTAAGTACAATATATCATTAAAATTAACTTGCCCTGGTTTTTTTTTTCCCTTTTTAATGTGGCCATAGGAAAATTTTTAATTATATATGTGATTCACTTATATTCCTGTTGGACAGTGGTCGCCTAGAGGATAAAGACGCAGAGATAACCCAAAGATCACCAAAGGAGAGGTGTTTGCCAAGTTCACCAACACCCTGAGAGCCAAACTCAAAAACGTCAAGGTGCACCCATACTTACGTACCTCAATCCCCTGTTGTACCCACACGTCACAAGAAGTGTTTTGCATCTGGCCCAGCCGGCCACTTCCCTTCTATTCCTGCTTCTTCTGACGATGACAAGTAAACAACCACTACGGAAAAAGGTCTAAAGCAATGCCGTCTCTCGGTGTGGATGAGCCACATTGAAGTGCTTGACAGTCACCGGTTGTTAATGGCTTCTGGACTGGACAACTCAGCTGCAAAGCATAAACTCCCCATATTTTCTTGAATATAATAATTGAGATGAATTGTCAAAACAATAGAAATAGGGCGCCTGGGTGGCTCAGTTGGTTGAGCGACTGCCTTCGGCTCAGGTCATGATCCTGGAGTCCCAGGATCGAGTCCCGGATCGGGCTCCCTGCTCAGCGGAGAGTCTGCTTCTCCCTCTGACCCTCCCCCCTCTCGTGCTCTCTCTCCCATTCTCTCTCTCAAATGAATAAATAAAATCTTAAAAAAAAAAAAACAATAGAAATAGAGCCTCCTCCAAGCAAATGAGCTCAAACCATTCCCCTAATCCTAATCAAGCTCTACATTTTTGTAGGTTACAATAATAACCTTTATTTAAACATCGGCCTCCATTTAAAAGCTGCAGATTGGCCTGCCAATGAGAAGTGTTTGTCCCTTAGTAGGCTTACAAAACAGAAAGATGTATGGTCTGAGAGGAAGCAATTCAATCTCCCATTTGCTACTAGTTGCCAGGTGTTGCATTTGGACTGCTGAAGTCTTCAAAGGCACACACCTTGACTAATTGCAAGCTGAGTATGGGATATAATGGCATGAAAGAGATTAGCCGTGTGAGGAGGCTTGAATCAAAGGGTCTTTTCTAGATGTAGCTGCTGTTCCTGCCTTTCACTAAATGACAAAATACTTTTAAAAGATCATAAAACACCACACAGTGTGCTTCTCAGGTTTCCAAGGCCCCATTAGTGAAGCAGTTCTGTGTATGAAATGGCATGTCTACACAACCACAGTAGTTTATTTTGCACCAGAGATTGTATATGTAATTTTCTTTTCTTTTCTTTTCTTTTTTTAAGATTTTATTTATTTGCGAGAGAGAGAATGAGAGACAGAGAGCATGAGAGGGGGGAGGGTCGGAGGGAGAAGCAGACTCCCCGCCGAGCAGGGAGCCCGATGCGGGACTCGATCCAGGGACTCCAGGATCATGACCTGAGCCGAAGGCAGTCGCTTAACCAACTGAGCCACCCAGGCGCCCTGTATATGTAATTTTCAAAGTGACACCATCAAACTGCTGACAAAATAAAGGTGAACTCTTTCCATTCAGAATTCCGGTAACACATCCTTACAAAGACTAATTATTTATAGAAAGTTCAAGTTAGAGGTGGCGGCCATGGAGAATGAGGAAGCTACTGTAAACAACTGTTTTGTTGTGCTCTGGGAACGAATGCCCCATTCTTTGATTTCACCAAATATCTCAAAGTAATTGACCCACTCCATGAAATGTATTCACTTCAGAAAGGCAAATCTGTATTGTTTTAAAGAGCAGATGTCGGGCGCCTGGGTGGCTCAGTCGGTTAAGCGACTGCCTTCAGCTCAGGTCATGCTCCCAGGGTCCTGGGATCGAGCCCCACATCAGGCTCCTCCCGCTCAGTGGGGAGTCTGCTTCTTCCTCTCCCTCTGCCTGCCACTCCCCCTGCTTGTGCTCTCTCTCTCTGTCAAATAAATAAATAAAATCTTTAAAAAAAAAAAAAGAGCAGATGTCACTTAGTTGAGTCTTTGGACCACACAGGAAGCACAATGGTAAGAAAAGCGGGATTAGGAGAGCTGTCTTCTTCTTCATCTCTCAATTCTACCCAAGTAACCATGGATTAATCACTTAACCTCTCTGGGCCTCTGTTTCCTATTAGTAAATTCAGAGTAATAACTCCAGCTCTTTTCTACCACTTCTCTACCACACAAAGATGTTTGGATGGCTAGCAAAAATAAGAGTTTGGTTCATTCCCCTGCCATAGCCCACGGGAAACATAGACTTGACTAATCACCCCATCTTCTAATCCCACTCCTCCTCCTACCACCCATCCAGCTCAGAAAGAGAGGCAGAGAGGTAGAAGAGAGTTCTGTACAGCAGGACTCAATGAGAAAAAATAGTGAACTAAAATCAATTCATCCTTTAGCTAGGAGTTCTGAGTTTTCGTGAAACCGTTAAGGATGAATCGTTAAGGATGATCTAACTTCATAAACCCTTAAATTCCCAGTGTCTTTTCTGTCTCTAGGACTCTACTAGCCTCTGAAGGCAATGCAAGGGACCTTTCAGACATGATCATCACACATTGTTTATTATCTTGCCATGGAGAAGACATCATTCATAAAGTCAGCAGAGTAGGTGTGGGCAACTTTTGAAAAATGGGGTAACAAGTTATCCGCCCCTGTTCCACTGTAGTGCTAAAGATAGAAGGAGGAGAGAGAGCAAAGACCATGCCTAATTTCACATGTGGTTGACAAAGAAGTGGAGAAAGGACAGTGGGGTTCTGCATAGGCCAGTTCTTGAAGTTCATTGTGTGGTGGGAGAGAAGCAGGGTATTGTGTTGCGTCCAGAACACTGAATATGAAGAATACACTATTTCACAATACGAAACATACAGAATTAAATGCATGGATTTTGAATATAAAATATCAGATTTCAACAAAATGTTTGTAGTTTGCTGCTTCAATTCATCCTGCTCAAGGGGACATACTCGCTTCCCTTTGCCCTTAATGGTTCTTTGGTGTAAGTTTTTCAGAACTTAATTTCCTGGATTCTTCTGATACCACCACTGGTACTTGTCACTCAGGCATTTCAAAAGACAGATCGTCAGAGAGGATCCTCACGGAGGCACGGGGAGAGCATGCTAACTTTCATTCTTCTAAGAAACAAATGCAGATAGGTCAAACCAAAGAAAATGACCAACTTCTGGGAGGTCCTCAGAAGTATCAGGCTGCATTAGGGGATGTTTATGGAGACAAATAGCACGCATCCGTAAAGAACTCATTGTGCAATAAACATACCCAACCTATCTTTTTTTTATTTTCAATCTACCTGTCAATAAAAGTGAGTTCAAAAAGCCCGGGAGTCTCTGTCACACTGGAGATTCTGTTTGGAAGCAAAGAGACAGAAGATAAAACTTTGGCCTTTATGTCTCCTCTGAACTTGTTGTTTTCTGACTTGAAAATGCTTTTGACAAGAGGAAACAACACACAAGACAGGACTTCTGCTTATGGATGGAATGACAGAAACTGAATTTATCCTCCTGCCTTAACCAACAATAACAACAACACAGGACAAAACCTGTGACTAGTTTCCAGACATTAAACAGTAGACAGTGTAGAACTGTGATCCCTGAGAAAATGGTGACTGACTACAATTGATGAAGGCAATTTTCAGGACACAGGGCAGGGAGAGAGAACTTGAACAGAGGCTAACAGTCCTTTTAAGTTGAGGAGAGAGAGAACAGAGTTCAGAGAAGCCAAGGCAGCTGAAATGTGAGGGATAGAGAATCAGGGATAAGGGAACTACATCGTGAGAGAGCTCTGAGTATCTGTAGAAGAGTTCTCTCAAGTCCTTTGCTGAGTACTGATCTTCACATGCAAGAGAAGAAATTACCAGAGTTGAGAAAAAGAATCATCAGAAATGAATATACACAATAATTTCCAAAGCTCACACAGAGCTGGGAGCAGTCTGGGCCTCCCACCCTGGACAAGGTGGAAAGACATTGTCATATGGGTAGAATCCACAAAAGGGTATTACCTTAGTAAGGAATAAAAGCAGACCAGGACTAAAAGCTCCTCTGGACCTGCCCTAACAAAGCTTATAAGCAAATCAAAAAGACAAACTGATTCCAAGTCACTTCACTGTGTACCAGAATAATACTCAACAGTAATTTTTAAAACACAACAATAATATAAAATAATTAATAAAAAAATTAATCTAAAAGTAGGCAGAGAATGAAGATAAAAGAAACAAAGAACAGATGGAACAAATAGAAAACAAATAACAAGATGGAAATTTTAAACTCAATCAAATAGTTCATCACACTCAGTATAAATTGTCCAAACATCTGAATTAAAATACAGAGATTCTCAGATTGAATTAAAAAGCAAGACCAAGCTGTATGTTATCAAGAAACCTACTTGAAGGGGCACCTGGGTGGCTCAGTCGTTAAGCGTCTGCCTTTGGCTCAGGTCATGATCCCAGGGTCCTGGGATCAAGCCCCGCATCAGGCTCCCTGCTCAGCAGGAAGCCTGCTTCTCCCTTTCCCACTCCCCCTGCTTGTGTTCCCTCTCTCGCTGTGTCTCTCTCTGTCAAATAAATAAAAAAATCTTAAAAAAAAAAAAAGAAACCTACTTGAAATATAAAGACATGGATAAGTTAAAAATAAAAGAATGGAAAATTATATACATAAAAAATACTAATAAAAGAAAAGTTGGAGTGGCTATATTAGACAAGGTAGATTTTCGAACACGAATATTACCTGAGATAAAGACAGAGATTTTATCATAAAGGGTCAATTCATCAAGAGGACATAACAATCTTAAGTTATGTACCTAATAACAGAGTTTCAATATATATGAAGCAAAATTGACAAAATTTAAAAAAATAGACAAATTCACAATTGCAGTTGGAAAGTTCAACACTCTTCTCTTAGGTAGAACAAATAGAGAGAAAATCAGCACAGATATAGAAAATTTCAACAAACTTATCAATGAACTTGGCCTAATTGACATTTAGGCTCCACTCAATAGTACTTAGAACAGTCACCAAGATAGATTATACTGTGGGCCATAAAACAAGCTTGTGCATACGTGTGAGGTGTGTGTGTGTGTGTGTCTGTGTGTAAATTAATGAAATTGAAAACAGAAAAACTCTGAAAATAAAAGTTTGGATTTTGAAAAGATGACCAAAGTTGATAACCCGCTAGCCTGACTGGTGAAAAATAAAGGAGAGAAGACACAAATCACTAACATCAAGAATGAAAGGTAGGATATCACTATAGATCTTACAGCTGTTTAAAAATATAATAAGGGAATATTTTGAATTTGATGCCAATAAATTTGACAACTTAGACGGAAAGATAAAATTATTTGAAAAACACAATCAAAGCTCATTGTAGAAGAAATAGATAACCTGAGTAGCCTTATTTATAATAAAAAAAATTAACCCATAGTTTAAAACCTTCACATGGAGAAAACTCCATAAAATTTGACATGAGAAATTATTTATGAATTCCTTCAAACATATAAGGAATAAATAATACAGATCCTATGTTAATTTTTTTCATAAAAGAGGAGTGAACACTTCCTATCTCATTTATGAAACCAACCTTACCTTGAGACCAGAACCAGATAAGGCATTACAATGAAAAATAATTATGAACCAATTTCCCTCATAAACATAAACATTAAAATCTTAACAAAGTTTTAGAAAATCAAATCCAGAAATACATAAAAAGGATAATACCTTATGACCTAGTGGAATTCCTCCCAGGAATTCAAGATTGGTTTAATATTCAAGACCAATTGATATAATTCGTCATCTTAACAAACTGAAAAAGAGAAATCGCAAGTTCATCTCAATAGATTTGGAAACAGCATTTGACAAAATTCAACATCCATTCACAATAAAAGCTCTCAGCAAACTGAGAATAGAAAGAAACTACTTCAACTGATAAAGAGCAGCTACCAAAACCCTAGAGCAAACATTATACTTAAAGGTGAAATGCTTTCACCCTAAAACCAGCAATAAGGTGGACTTCTTTCTCTCAGAGACTGGGAGAAAATATTGCAAAATATATATTGGATAAAGGACATGTATCTTTAAAATTCAATAGTAAGAAAAACAAACCAGTTAAAGACAGGACAAAAAATTAGGTTAGGGGCACATGGGTGGCTCAGTCATTAAGCATCTGCCTTCGGCTCAGGTCATGGTCCCAGGGTCCTGGGATCGAGCCCCTCATCGGGCTCCCTGCTCCACGGGAAGCCTGCTTCTCCCTCTCCCACTCCTCCTGCTTGTGTTCCCTCTCTCGCTGTGTCTCTCTCTGTCAAATAAATAAATAAAATCTTTTTTTAAATAATTAGGTTAAACACTTCACTAAAAAAAGATACACAAATGGCGAACACAGAAAAAGATGCTTAATATCATTAGTTTTTAAGGAAATACACATTAAAACCACAATGAGATACCATCGCATACCCATTGAATGGCTAAAATTTTAAAAACTATGCTGATCAGAAATTGTGGAAAGAGCCAAGATGTCCATCGACAGATGAATGGATAAAGAAGATGTGGTATATATATACAATGGAATATTATGCAGCCATCAAAAGGAATGAGATCTTGCCATTTGCAACGACATGGATGGAACTGGAGGGTATTATGTTGAGTGAAATAAGTCAAAAAGAGAAAGACATGTATCATATGATCTCACTGATATGAGGAATTCTTAATCGCAGGAATCAAACTGAGGGTTGTTAGAATGGGGGGTGGGGTGGGAGGGATGGGGTGACTGGGTGATAGACACTGGGGAGGGTATGTGCTCTGGTAAGCGCTGTGAATTGTGCAAGACTGTTGCATCTCAGATCTGTACCTCTGAAACAAATAATGCAATATATGTTAAGAAAAAAAAAAGAAGAAGAAGAAGAAGGTAGCGGGAGGGGAAGAATGAAGCGGGGGAAATCAGAGGGGTAGACGAACCATGAGAGACGATGGACTCTGAAAAACAAACAGGGTTCTAGAGGGGAGGGGGGTGGGAGGATGGGTTAGCCTGGTGGTGGGTATTGAGGAGGGCACATTCTGCATGGAGCACTGGGTGTTGTGCACAAACAATGAATCATGGAACACTTCATCTAAAACTAATGATGTAATGTATGGGGATTAACATAAGAATAAAAAAAAAAGAGACACAGAAAAAAAAAAAAAAACTATGCTGATCAGGATATAGAAGAACTAGAACCCTCTTCACTGCTGGTGGGATGCAAAATGGAAAACTGTTTGGCAGTTTTGTTTTGTTTTATTTTGTTTTTCAAATAGGCTCCATGCCCAGCATGAGGCTCAAACCCACGACCCCAGACCAAGACCTGAGCTGAAATCAAGAGTCGGAAGCCCAACCAGCTGAGCTAGCCAGGTGCCCCTGGCAATTTTTTTTTAAGTTAAAAATACACATACCATATGACTCTCAACGCCTCTAAGGTATTTATTAAAAATAAATTAAAAATATACATTTACACAAAGTCTTATACTCAAATGTTCATAGCAATTTTATTCATAATAACCAAAAACTAGAAACATACAAGTGTCCATCAATTGTTTAATGGATAAAAAATTGCAACATATTCATTTAATGGAATACTACTCAGCAATAAAAAGGAATAAACTAATGATACATAAGTAAGTAATATGAATGAATCTCAAAAATGTATGATAAAAAAGAGAAACTGATCACAGAAGACTGCATACTCTGTGGTTTATGTGAAACCCTATAAAAGACCAAACTAGAAAAAGCAAAAGGTAAATCAGTGATTGTCATGGTATCAGAGGGAGGAGGAGGAGAATGCCTACAAGGGGGCACAAGGGAACTTTTGGGGGTGATTACATTTGCTGGTATAGACATCTGTATTGAAATTTTCGCACGACTGTGCATTTTCATTTCTCTAGGAGTAGAATTACTGGGTTATATGATAGCTCTATATTTACCTTTTTAAGGAACTATATCTATATCATGATTGTAGTGATGGTTATACACTGTATGTATTTGTCAGAACTGTAAAAATTGTACACTTACAATTGGTCAGTTTTTGCATATAATTTACACTGCAATGAAGTTCATTCTTAAGCAAAAAAACAAAAAAGTTGAGATCAAACAGGAAAAAAATCATGAATAACCCTGAATTATGCAGTTTACCGATGCACAGTGTTCAAATTAACAGGATGCCACCAAATCTCTACTTACTCTGTGCTGTGTAGATCCGGCCAAGTCCAAACTCTTATGTGCCTACTCAAGAATTGATAGGAACATAGGCATTAGAGAGAAAAGGCTAGGGTTTCACTGCTGGAGCCATCACCTACCAGCAAATGGACATGTGGTTTGCTAGTTCAGTTGCCCCCTAACCTCCCCTGCTTCAAGCATTCGCCACCTGCCCTTGACACCTCTCGCACCCTTTGCAAAAAGCATTCTCTGTGAGCATTTCAGATTAGGTTTCCTTCTTTGATCTTTCCAGGGTTCTTCATGGTTTCTATGAATATCTTTCCACAGGGAAGATTCCTACACTTGACTTTGTGTGTGTGTGTGTGTGTGTGTGTTCTGTCATTTTTAAAGTCTTGGAACAGAACATTGTGTGCTCAGTCCACCTTCTTTTATCTCTCAGAGCTCAGTCTCCTCGTCTAAAAATTACAGTGTTCTCTCAGTGTTGTTAGAAGAATCAAGTAGCATAATGATGTAAAAGAACTGTCTAAAAGGGAAACCGAGGGCGCCTGGGTGGCTCAGTTGGTTAAGCGACTGCCTTCGGCTCAGGTCATGATCCTGGAGTCCCTGGATCGAGTCCCGCATCAGGCTCCCTGCTTGGCAGGGAGTCTGCTTCTCCCTCTCCCACTCCCCCTGCTTGTGTTCCCTCTCTCGCTGTGTCTTTCTCTGTCAAATAAATAAATAAAATCTTTAAAAAAAAAAAAAAAGAATTAAAAGGGAAACCGAGGGGCACCTGGGTGGCTCAGTCATTAAGCATCTGCCTTCAGCTCAGGTCATGATCCCAGGGTCCTGCGATGGAGCCCTGCATCAGGCTCCCTGCTCAGTGGGAAGCCTGCTTCTCCCTCTCCCACTCCCCCTGCTTGTGTTCCCTCTCTCTCGCTGTGTCTCTCTCCGTCAAATAAATAAATAAAATCTTTAAAAAAAAAAAAAAAAGAACTTAACTCTTTCACTAATAAATTTTTCTCATCTACATATGTCCACTTGAGCCCTCCCACTCTTCCCAGGAAATTCCTAACGTTCATTTATCCACAAAGACAAATTAAATTAGCGCTGGGTTTTTAGAATGAGAAATAGATGAGAGATGATAGATGATAGATAGATAGATGACAGATAGATAGATAGATAGATAAATAGATAGATAGATAGATGATAGATAATAGAAAGGAAAAAGTTGTTTCTTGTTTTCTAATGTTTTTAGAAGAACATTAAATATATTTATAGCTATCTTTATTTAAAAG
Organism: Mirounga leonina; assembly: GCF_011800145.1. NCBI lineage: Eukaryota > Metazoa > Chordata > Mammalia > Carnivora > Phocidae > Mirounga > Mirounga leonina. Next base: position 44,060,281 of record NW_023270854.1, read on the forward strand.
TGATGAAGCTGGGCGCCTGGGTGGCTCAGTTGGTTAAGCAACTGCCTTCGGCTCAGGTCATGATCCTGGAGTCCCTGGATCGAGTCCCGCATCGGGCTCCCTGCTCAGCGGGGAGTCTGCTTCTCCCTCCGACCCTCCCCCCTTTCATGCTCTCTCTCTCTCTCAAATAAATAAATAAAATCTTTAAAAAAAAAATAAAATAAATAAAAAAAAATTAAAAGTGATGAAGCTGAAGTCAAGCATATCAGGAAACCTTCCCCTGGAGTGGGTCTTCTAAAATCCTACCTTCGAACACAATGAAAATACATCTGTCATCTTTTCTCCACCCTATCACACATATTTGAAATTCTTAGAAGACTTTTTAGCTTCTCCCAGCAAGTAGAAGTGGGTTCTCTGCTCCTAATTGCACAAAATTGCAGCACAGTCACCTCATAGTGTCTGCTCAGTGGGGCCTGGAGCCGCCCGGCCACAGGTTCTCTCGGGACAACAGGGAGTGCCCGAGGCGACAGAAGGGGCACGGAGCCGACGTGGGAGCCAACGTGGGAGCCGACGTGGGAGCCGACGTGGGAGCCGACGGACCCCCGAGACAAGAACGGGCCGTGTGGGCAGCCCCGCCTTACACTTGCTCGGCGCTCTGGTCCAAAGTGAAGCTGACCATCTAGAACCATGTCCTGCACAAAAGCATACGCATATCAGGTCTAAGTGCCAACTGTATTTAGCTAACACAGGAAGATTGAACTTGGCCAGCATCAGCCAACAGACAAATCAGTTCTCAGTCCTGTCCACCTGCCAGCAGAGGTCGGTCGGCCCCCCATCCGCCAGGAGACCAGACAAGGTCAGTGACTCACGCCACGGCCCCCCTGCCGCGGGGCAGCTCGTCACGCTGCAGTGAGCAGGCACTTGTGACCGAGACACTTGCCCACAGGACTTCCGATGCGATAGAGACGCCTGTGAACATGGAGGAATAGAGAGTGACATTCCTTATGTTGTGTCAGTTTTCAAATCCAGGGAGATGGAGATATAGATGTCAGGTCCGAGGACAGGCTGGTCTCACTGCCCATGGACATCACACTGTCAGCACCTGTCCGCTCAGCAGGCCGTGTGCCTTGAAGTGGAAGAATATGCCTGATTCCGCCCCGGCCTCTCCTCCCCGGGCTGCAGTGGCTATAAAGGGGGTGCCTCCCCTCGGTCTGTGCCAGCACATGGAGAGCAGTCAGGGGAGACCACTTATAATTATTTGACGCAGATGGTCATTTCTTTAGCATATACACCAAGCAGCCTCTTACAGGGTGTTGGACTGCCTATCAAGCCCTCCTCCCGCGCAAGCCTGTGGGCCATCAGGCAGTATATTTTAAGCAAAGAGGAACCTTCTCGGGCCACTCTGGACGCCCATTGGGTGAGACAGGCAGAAGTGTTTTAGGAAACCCTAAAAGAATGAGGAGTTTCTGGGCTCGTGCAACTTAAGAGCCAGACACAGACGCAGAAGCTCGCCCGTTCCTAAATGAGGTCATCAGAGTGTGTGGAATCTATCATTGGCGCCGGTAGGCTTCTCAGCCGCGTTCCATTGAGTTTAGACCATGTGAATCCATAGCAGGTTGTAAAGTGTAGAAATGGACCCTCACACGAATACCGAGCTAAGACTCATCTTGACTATTCACTGGTCCCAACGCAAAGAAAGGATCCCAGGGGCCGGGAATGGCTGGAAAACGCAGGTCTCCACATTTTAAATGAGAAGGGAACATCGGGGACACACTAGCCCGGTGGTTTCTCAAATATTGTTTGAGTAGCACATCTCATTTGCAAATAACACTGTGGAGTGAGCACCAATGTTTAGGACAAGAAAAGCAAAACAGTTTGGAAGGAGAGTTTTGTGACCCAGAGCCTGGTCCACCTGTCTTCCTTCCTCGAGAGTTCTCGGAGGAAATCTAGCTGTCTTCAGGGTACAGTTTGGAAAACACTGATTAGTAACGCTCTCTCTATGTAGAAGGGCCAGAGTCCCTGGGAAAAACCTTCATCTTCCTCTCCGACGGCCAGGTAGGTGTTCCATGCGGACCCCATGGACTCTTAAGCATTTCTTACAAAAGCGCAGTGACCTACTTGGACAAAGAGCAAGTTGGTTCCCTTTTAGCTCTGAGTTCACTCACACAGACCGTGGGATCCCCTGAGGGGTGACACCATATAGACCCTCCAGCACAGCCGGCAAAGCCCCTCCAAAGACACCTTAGTCTCATCAGGCCATGCCACCAGCCCACGCTATGTATTTTGTGGTAAATTTATAAGGAGGTCCCACCTGCCCAGGGAAAAAGAAATGGGGAGGCAGGCATCTGAATCTGATCAATAAGGACAGACCATCTGTGAGAATATACGACCCTCTACTCCTTCCCACCCTCCCCTCAACAGGATTTTGCTGGTTGAATTCTCTAAATAACTGCACTTGGCCTGTCTTTCTGTAGACATGGCAGAAAAAAAATCATTCCTGTTCACGAACAAAAATCTCAGATTCTTATCCATGCATCTTCTGTGCATTTTAAATTCTCTTCACAAAAACTTGCACCATTCTTAAAAAAGGCCAGCTCTCTGGAAAGTGTATCTTAATCTCAGAGTACAAGGTTGATTTATATGCCCAGGCCATCGTGACTCCGAGGCAGGACCCACGTTTATTTCATGGTTCACATAAGGCTTCCTGCCCAGTGCGTTCTCCATGCATCTTTTCCCTAGTCGAGTCAACATCAGTGCCTTTTTAAAAACATAGTAAATCTCTTTGATTGGGATTTGAGGCTGCAATCATTCAATTTGTGTTCAACTCAACTGTCTTATGTCCTCGTGGGCCAGCCTGTTCACCTGGCAGGGCCAGCACTGCATCTCCCCACGGCCTGGGATGCCGGTGCATAAAAGCAACAAAAAGGAGCATTCGAGCAGGAGAGACAGGCTTTTGCTGGTTCTCCCGCTACTGGGATCCCAGTGATGATGGACAGGAAAATGACACGTGGTCACTGCTCTAAAAATAATAAGGCCGCCCCTCCCATATAGAGACAGACACAGACCTATGAATTTCGAAGGGGAAGAGACAGATGCACATATGTTGCCTATGAGTGATCTTAGGCAATCTCCCAAAGGCCAGGAAAAATATTTCTGTAGGGAACTTGTTTTAAGAAGAGCATATCTCCTGAAGTGTTAATGCTCTGTTCTTTCCTTTTTTATTCATTCATTCCATCACCTGACATTTATTGAACAACTGCTATATGTAGGCATTACCCTGCACATGGATGCATTCCCTCATTCCCTCATCGTATAGGGTTCATTGAACAACCAAGTACTAAAGAGTCTTTAGGGTCAGGAGCCTTGCCAGGTGCTGGGTGTACAGAGAATGAAGACACTGGCCCTCTCTAGAAGGTCAAGGGGCATTAGTGCTGAGTCAGTGGCTGCTTAGTACGTGGCCCTCGCCGAGAGCTCTATGGTCATTGTCTAATTCAAGAGTCACAGCAATCCTGGCCCCGGTTTACAGAGGAGGAAACAAGGACCCAGAAAATTGGAGGCACCATTGCAGACCTTTCTAATTCCAAAGCTGAAATGCCTTCTAGCTGACTGATGACCATAGCATAAGAAGAAAGGATGCGCTATAAGAAAGAGACATAGAGAATAACATCGTAGCACCATCCTTTCCGTCCAAAGATGACAGCCATTTCTATTTTTCTTTGTGCACCTGTGTTTAAAGAGATGAGCAATGTGGAAAAGAGTTTGGCAGTTGCTCAAAAAGTTAAACATAGGGCGCCTGGGTGGCTCAGTTAGTTGAGCGACTGCCTTCGGCTCAGGTCATGATCCTGGAGTCCCGGAATCGAGTCCCGCATCGAGCTCCCTGCTCGGCGGGGAGTCTGCTTCTCCCTCTGACCCTCCTCCCTCTCATGCTCTCTGTTTCTCATTCTCTCTGTCTCAAATAAATAAAATCTTTAAAAAAAAAAAAAGTTAAACATAATTCCTATATGACTCAGCAATCCCACTCATAGGGATATACCCAGAGAAATGAAAACATTTCTTTATACAAAAATATGCACATGAATGTCCATAACAGAATTATTCATAGGAGCCCCAAAGTGAAAACAACCCAAATCTTCATCAAATGGTGATTAGAGGGGCACCTGGGTGGCTCAGTCAGTTAAGCAGCTAACTCTTGATTTCGGCTCAGGTCATGATCTCAGGGTCCTGGGATCGAGCCCCACATCGGGCTCTGTGCTCAGCAGAGAGTCTGCTTAAAGATTCTCTCTCTCCCTCTCTCTCTCTCTCTCTCTCACACACACACACACACACATAAATAAATAAATCTTTTTTTTTTTAAGATTTTATTTATCCATTTGAGAGAGAGAGAATGAGAGAGAGCACATGAGAGGGGGGAGGGTCAGAGGGAGAAGCAGACTCCCTGCCGAGCAGGGAGCCCGATGCGGGACTCGATCCCGGGACTCCAGGATCATGACCTGAGCTGAAGGCAGTCGCTCAACCAACTGAGCCACCCAGGCGCCCAATAAATCTTTTTTAAAAAATGATGAATGAATAAACAAAAAGTGGCAAATCCGTACAATGGAATATTATTCAACCATAAAAAGGAATGAAGTACTGATACATCCTACGAGGTTGATGCTAAGTGAAGGAAGCCAGACATAAAAGGCCACATGTTGTGGGATTCCATTTACATGAAATGTCCAGAATAGACAAATCATCCATAGAGACAGAAAGTGGATGGTTGCAGGGGGCTGGGAGGAGGGTGTAAGAGAGACTGACTGCTAATAGGTGCACAGTTTCCTTTGGGAGTGATGACAATGTTCTAGAATTAAACCGTGGTGATGGTGGCGCAAACTCGTGAAGATACCAAAAACCACCGAACTGTGTACCCTTTAAATGGTGACTTCTATGATATGCAAAGGACATCTCAGTTTGAAAAGAGAGAGGGTGGAAAGGGCTGCCGTGAGTAAAGATGCCAGTGAGGATTCTGCACCCTCCTCCCCTCTAACTCATGGCCCAAGGAGAGCTTCCCTGAAGGACGCTTTCCCAGCTCCTGCTGCTTCAGCTGCTCACAACAGGGAGCAGAAGTCAGTCTGCCCGACACCCCCATCCCCAATGCAGGGCAGCTGGGAGGGCAGCCCTTGGCAGAGTTGGAAAGCAGGAGACATGTATCTCCCCGGCTCCCGGCTGTCCTTTCCCTAAGTGGGCCCTGGGCCTCTTGTCAGGAGGCCCTAGTCTCAGCCCTGCCAGGAACTTGCTTTTTGACTTCAGAAAAACCTTAGTGCTCTTCCAAATAGGCTAATTCATCTGACTTTTTGCCTTAAAATAAATGAATTGGGAGGAGAGGGCTCGTCCCTATCCATTTTTTTCTCTTCTCATATGACAGCAGCTGCCTACTTAACCTTGGGTAATACTGAAAATCAAGCAAGAAGCCACTAGATGTAAATGCAAAGCCAATTAGCACTCAGTCAACCAGTTCTAAGGTGGACAGCTGCAGACCTGGAAATCTCCTTCCAAGGCAATGCACTTCTGTCAGGGGTACCTGGGGAGGCTGAGAAACTCACACTGTCCCGGAAGGGCTGGCTGGGCGCTTCAATTCATTAAGTCATAGATCTTCGGAGCTGGAAGGGTCTTCCAGCTCATTTAGTTTAGGTTCTTCGTTTTATAAATGAGAAGGCTGAGCCCTGGGCGCTTACATTCCTAAGCTAATAGAGGCACAACCCCATTCTCTTCTGCCTCCTGCCCCGGGCTCTTTTTTGCCCAGGACACTACTTCTGTAGAATCATCTCTTGTCTGTTGAAATCCTGGGCCCAAGATGACCAAAACACCTTTGTCCTAACACCTGCGTCAAGCCTGACGCTCTCTGAACGCACTGTAGCCCAGGCATTAGATCTGACACATTTAGGGCTTGTTTGCAGGTTCAAACAGAGCAGGACCCTAATTCTATGAAAATCAAGAAAAAGCAAAGAGCATCATTTAGGGGAAAGTAAATGCTGCCCCTAAAATCCTTAACTGTGAGAGTCTTAACTCATGAAACTATTCCTCGCCATCAATCATCTGGTCCATGGATTAAGGTGAGTTTGTGTATGTGTAACTTAGAACTCTTGCTTGAAATTGAGAAAAAACTCAACTCAAACTAGCTTATGAAAAAAGGAAATTTATTAGCACACATAGGTAGACTTTAGGCAAGGCTTGATCTAGGTTTCTAAAACATCACCAAAGATTCAGTGTCCCTTTCTTTATCTCTTGACTCTGCTCTCTTCCATATCAGCTCCATGTTCATGGAGACTCAACTCATTCCAGAATTTACCCACTCTTACCTTCAAGACCAGCAGAGAAGAGTAAGCATCCGCTTCCCCAAGAGCTCCAACAAAAGTCCGAGAATTAGGTCTCACTGCCTCAGATTACTCAACAAAGATTTTTCTCTTCTTCCTTAGAAATATGGCTGTATTTTCACTCTCTCTGTGATATTACAGGCTAATTAATAAAGGGTCATTAAACACCGAAGAGAATTCTCCTGCCATTTAACCTTTATTTATTAATAAAGATAATCTCAGCATCAAACCTCGCCTTTTAAAGGGTGGCTTTCTTACTCAGCTTGGACACCAAAAACACGTTAAGGGGGAGAGAAGCTTGCAAGAATCCTCTTCAAGGTCCATTCAATATTTTCTTTAGACTAAGAGATTATTCTTTGGAGGTTTGCACTGCTAATTATAATACACAGTTTGAGACCTTGAAATTGATCTAGTATGAAAACAGACTAAAGCCTCCTGCTATCTGGGATGATTCATCAAAGACAGAAAGTGTGCCGTGTCACCAACCCCTCCAATAAGAGGAAATTGCTGGAAAACACGTTATTTTTAGAGTCATTTGTTTCAGCAAAATCATTCGTGTGAGTCAGGGTCAGCCCCGGGCAAAATGTGAAGTAGGAAAAGTTGGATTTTCACTATCAGCAACACTCCTCACCCCAATGTCCCTTTGAAGCAAAGCTTTTCTCACTTTTTAGTAGCCTTGACCGTTCCCACACCCATACTAATGTATTGCCCTCATGTTGTTCTCAGGATGCCCAGAATCCCCCTCTTTGGACCAGAGGTCTCCCCTCTCCTTGAGACGCTCCATCATCGTTATCAACAAATATTAGTAGAACATCTATAATGTGAAAGCATTTATGGGGTGATTTGGACACCTGCCATTTTTTTCGCTGCCCTATATCACTTTCCTTGGGGACCTGCCTCTTCCTTACTCTACGCAATTCTTGTGAGGCTATCAATCAAGGGGAAATACCTCCCCTAGCAAATGGGCAAACCTGTCACTCAGGCTGGACAGGACAGATGGATGACTATGTGACCCAAATGAGACCAATCATAGTCCCTCTTAGGGATGGCTATTAAGGCTGAGACAGAGAGAGTATTTTTCTTCTGCTACGTGACCGTATGCCGTAAGAACCATAGAAGACTGACACTGACAGAGTCCATCCTTGGCCTGTGAAGGAAATCAAGACAGAAGACAGGAGAATTGAAAATGGGAGAGATATGTCCCGCATCGGGCTCCCTGCTCCGCGGGGAGCCTGCTTCTCCCTCTGCCTCTGCCTCTCTCTCTCTCTATCTCTCATGAATAAATAAATAAAATCTTTAAAAAAAAAAAAAGAAAAAAGAAAATGGGAGAGATATGGTCCTGAGAGCATCATGTGAGGACTGAATTGAGCTGCACCTAAACTTTCGTCCCTAGGCTTTCCATTGACCTAAGCCATGAAATGATTTTTTTAGTTAGATTTGCTCACACCATTTCTCTGGTTTTCAATCTAAAAGTCTTAACTGATACAACGAGATATAAAGACATCGAAAGTATCAGCAAGTTAGTACATAACCAGCCAGAGAGGGCCATGGCCATATGACCCAGGTAAGAAATTTTAAAAGGAGCCATCAATAACACAAGCTTCCTAGCAGAGCTCATTGCTTCCTAGAAATCTGGAACCAGCTGGCTGATCCTGCTGCCACGTGGTCTCTCGACTCTCCCTTCTCTTTCTTGGCTCTTAGATCCCCACACTGATTACATGGCACCCTCTTGCCTGCTCTTCCATTACCTTCATTCCTTAGTTGCCTCTGAAAACTTTGTCCCATATAATTTGGAAAGGCTCCTGGCTTTTCCTAGTAGCAGATTTTCAGCTTTCCTTCTTTCCCTCCAATGTTAACACAAGCTTCCTCCACGAGCCCTGATGCCCTCAAACCTCAATCACCGTACAGTTACATCCCATCTTGTTTATCTCCCAGGATCCCTGGTCCGAACTCTTGCAGCACAACTTCCTGATGCATGAAGGGACTCATATATGGGACTTCTCTATCCAATAACTTCATCAAAACCACCATCACCATCATCACAGTTACCATTTATTTGTCAAGTGCTTAATATGTGCTGAACAATTCATATCCATCATCCCAACTAGCTCCAAATAACATAGCTACAACCTTTCCAACTCACCAAAAAGAATGCCAGGCTGAATGGCCACACCTCCTGAAACAAAATTAATTCCCGAATCCATAACCCAGCTGAACTCCTCACTCTCCAACCCCTGTCTGCCCTCACTTCCATGTCCTCTGTTGTAGATTTCATTGACACTGCAGGCTAGGTTTCAAGGGACCAAGGAGATGTTACCCAGACTTCTGGTCCAAATTCATTCTATGGATTTTCGGCTGTGGATTTCCCTACATATCTCATTGTTAATGAGAATACACTGTGTACCACACTGGGCCAGTATAAAGGCTCAAGCATAAACTTAAACTGATGATAAAGGACCAATGAGGGGAAGAAACTGCCAACTGCAAACTTCTATCTGCAGGTGTCAAGCCAGACAGGAATTTCTGAGAACTCTCTCAAAAACAAAACTAGGTAACATTTACTGATCCTTGCTATGTACAAGACACTCCCTCTTCTATATTCCGTATGCATATCATCTCATTTAATCCTCACACTTCCGATGAGCTGGGTGCTATGATTCTTCCCATTTTATTATACTGAGGAACCCGAGGCTTAGAGATGTTAAGTAACCTGCCCAAAGTCACATGGCTGATCTGGCTTCCGAGTGCTAGATATTAACAACAATGTGATGCCACTCAATGGTGTCATAAGCCAGAACATCGTTCTCTTGACATCGTCATCAACATAAATATCAGTAGAGGGTGGCCTAAAGGTGGGACAACTGTCAGTAGTATATTCTTTTTCTATTGCTGTATAGCAAATTACCACAAAACTCAGAGCTTAAGACAACATACAGTTTTTATCTCACAGCTCCACAAGTCAGGAGTTTGGGCTTAGCTTAGCTGAATCCTCTGCATAGTCAAGGTACTGGCGAAGACTGGGTCTCATCTGAGGCTCATCTCTAAGCCTCATCAGGGCCCTCCTCCAAGTCCCTGTAATTGTTGAAAGAATTCATTTCCTTGCAGCTGTAAAATTCATTAAGACTTCCTTCTTTTTCAAGACCCGCATGAGAATTTTTCTGACCTCAGGGAAGCCCCAGTCTCTCTTGTAAAAGGTTCATCTGATTAGATCAGGCTCACCCAAGATAATGTCTCTCTTTTGATGAACTCAAAGTCAACTGAGGAGGGACCTTAATTACATCAGCAAAATGTTTTCTCCTTTGCCATATAGTGTAACATAATCACTGGATGATACCCAATCACTTTTGCCATACTCTATTGGCCAGAAACACATATAGATTCTATCCCCCCCCCCCAACAGGAAGAAATTATGTAAAGGCATGGGTCATGCAGATCATCCTAGAATTTTCCTTACCATTCTTTCCGTACCAGGTCTTAAATTGGTTGAGTAGCTAAACTTGCTACCCACAGATTGGACCACTCTCCAATGACCTGATTCTAGAAGGGCCTCAATCTAGAGGCCAGAACCTGACACCTACTACCCCTGCCAAAACCAGAACACATCTTTCTATGACCAAGGATCCAGAGCCATAGTGGTTTCCAGGGTGGTACTGGTCCCTCTATCCTTTGCACAGACCTGCCTGCTGGAACACCTACCCCACCTGGCGGAACAGCCCTGCTGTGACACCGTGCTTGATGGGTAACACATCTTGTGTGGCCTCGGCATCAAAAGATTGAGGACCATCTGGACGATAAAACCTGAACCAAAGCCTGAGCAAGTCATCGATCCAAAGGGAAGAGGCACAGGGTAAGATCCAGGTAAGAAGCATCGTGACAGAACCCAGGGTGCTGCGTGGACAAGCAGCCGTCCCTGCTTCTCACTCCCACCCAAGTGATTCCCTCTGTCCCTCTAGGTCACTAGCCCGGTTCCCGAACCCTCCAGGAGTTGATGCCACAAAACAGAGGCAAACGGTTGAAAATAAAGACAAGATTTGACAAATGAATGATACAGGAAACGAATATTAGGAACTCGGATGGAGGAGGGCTCAAGGCCTCTCAGGTAACTTAGAAAATGGAGGGAAGAGATAAGAATTGAAGTGGCCAGTTGAGGTAGTGCTGAATTTCAATGTCAGCAAGGTGCATTTAAAGCAAAAGAGTACACATTTGCAAAGGCACAGGGTCAAGACAGCAGAGGGCCTATTGAAAATACTTTTCCCAGCTTCTTTCAATCAAAGGAGATCTCCTATCTCCCATTCCTTGGGGCCCTAATCTCTTATAAATTAATCCATGCGAAGGTGCAAATGGATTGATGAGTAGCATATTTGCATTTTAATAGGGACCTTCCAGAGAGCCTTAAGCCCAAGTAATGGCTACCAATATTGGTCATCTCTGATACTATGGTAAGCTGGTAGGGGAGAAATTATACAGAAAATAAGCTTTCATTTTCCCCTCAAATCATTGTTTTTGCATGTGGAGCTTGTGCTTATCTCAGAATTCAGAGTTTAAATAAAACTCAGTTTGTCTGGTAAGTCACATTTCTCATGGGAACGTATTCGTGTTTCAGGCACCCAAAGCCTAGCTCTGTGAGTAAGTTTGCTCACAAACCCCTGGTATTATTCTAACTATTTCATACATCAAATGGTAACTTTATACAGGCCAGAGCCGTCTTTTGTGCTGGGAACGGGTCGTCTTTGCTGGACAGGATGGAAAAGTCCCTGAACGACTTTAAAACCCTGTAAATATAACATGTTGCTTTGGGATTTTTTTTATTATTATTATTCTAAATGCTCTCGAGTTTGGGAAATCTTGTGGAGCAATGACTAAATAATAAACATAGATCACAAAGGAAATCTCAATTATTAAAAAAGATTATAAATAGGGCGCCTGGGTGGCTCAGTTGGTTAAGCGACTGCCTTCGGCTCAGGTCATGATCCTGGAGTCCCCGGATCGAGTCCCGCATCGGGCTCCCTGCTCAGCGGGGAGTCTGCTTCTCCCTCTGACCCTCCCCCCTCTCATGTGCTCTCTCTCATTCTCTCTCTCAAATAAATAAATAAAATCTTTAAAAAAAAAAAAAGATTATAAATAGCAACAAGTCTTTTCACATTAAGGTTTTATTTTTCTTTCAGGTGTAGTAATAACATTGCTCCAGAAAAGCTGTCCTGTAAGAACATAAAATAGGAGATAACTATGATGGTAGTTACATTTTTCCTACTCTAGCTTACATTCGTTTCTTTTCAACTCAGGTAGTACTTGTCATCAAACCAAAGTTAAACTTTGTGGTATCACTGATTCTAAACTAAATATGTGGATTATCCACAAAATACACAAGAGTAGGAGTCCGTGGAAGAAGAACTCGTAAATTCATTTCTGAGACAAGAGAAAAAGGTTGGTTGGGACCCTGTACTTCAGCTTCTTTTGGAACACGAGTAAGTTCTTAATCTTTTTGGACTATGCCTGGTCGACCACAAAGTGGTGCCCTAAGACCTTGACCAAAGGTCTTTTTGAAGACCCAACTAAATACGAAGTTTAGAGTATTAATTATTTTGTATTATTTCACTCATTACAATTCAGCTCTAAAATATAAAGATATGTACATACAAGGTTACTCTTGTAGGCATTCTGTAAAGACTTCAAAACCAAGGTCTCTAATTAAGTATGTAATTAACTTTTACCACATCCATACGATAGAAAAATTGGCCTCCTCCAGTGGACTTTATTGGAACACTGATGAAAGTTGAGCCCAACACGGCTATTGTCGGCTACAGAGTAGTACCTGACATTATATCAACTGTTTCTGGTTCTCAAAATAATGATACCTTGAAAGACTTTCCTTTTTTTTTTTTTTTAATTCCCAGAAGAGCCGTTGTAGGCTTCTTACTTTCTCTAGAGTTTAACATATGCACCATTTCAGACCAAACACATTTCTTTTAAAAACCCACATATCAAAATTGTGCGCTGCATCTTAATGCCGTCTGTGCCCCAGTATGTAATTTGTTTGGGGTTTTTCTGTTGCTTTTTTGTTGTTGTTGCCTTACTTTGAATAAGTAAATTAACCAATGAATGCCTGAGGACACACAGCACATGTTCGGGGTTTGTGACACAGGAGGGCATAAAAGCAAGGATGGTAATATCTGCTAATAGAACTTCCCATCCCACGAGGGGGTTTTCATTTCTTTTGTCTGCACAATTTAAATAGGCAAAGCTACCCCTTTAAATGACATGAACCTTTTGTCCCTGTGAGATTTCGGTTATCAGGCCACAGTCTGTCAGTTTGAAACCATTTCCTTCCCAATTAGCTTGCAGTTGGGTGGTGCGTCGTGCTGTTTTGCAGCTTCTCTACCTTCATGTGACCTTGAGCATCATCTGCAGAGTTCTCTGGTTAGCACCAAAAATCAGTCGATGCAGAGAGGCACCTGGTGTGTTTGCTCAAGAATTTTGTGCTTGAAACCTGATAGCTCGAGAGGGTTGGAGGGCCCGTGTTTTATCTGTAGTTGAAGGTTTCTCCGGTGACCGGGATACTTTCTCTTCCTGGGACTGCAGGGAATAAAAACCCAGGAAAATCTCCCGTGCAGTCAAGGCATTAACAGCAGCACCAGGGAAAACACCTCTACCGGCAGATTTTCTCTTGCCAACCCCGACCTCGTTTTCACTGAGATTTGGGCTGTCCGTTTCCCCTGAAGCCAATCCTCTCTAGCTATTTCCATTTCCCTTCCTTCCTGCTCCAGAATGATTGCCTGCAGACAGAAGGCAACGACTGAACATTCTTTCCTACACTCTTCTCTTTGCCGACTGAACATTCTTTCCTACACTCTTCTCTTTGCCGTATCCCTCCCCCAATGATAGAATACAACTGGACAGCATAGAATAACGACGTACGTGGGAAAAACTTAATGAATCAAGGGCAAACCCCTGCCCCCCAAAATCCCAGAGCGTATGTAAAGTAAATACAAGCTCACCCAGCATTTCCATCATCTGAGGTAAAATCCTTCTACCAGTGTGAACTGCAGCATCTGATAACAGTCAAAGGCATAATTAAGGAAACCTTTAAGTCGAAATATAAAAGAGATACTCGTTTCCATGAATATATCAGGGCATCATCAAAGTGCTAGAGGGGATGAAAGAACTATCGTAGAATCGCTTAAATTGTCTTAAGTAGAATCTTTACGTTAGAGCATTACCAAGTTTCTTAACTTCTCAACAAAATTGAAAGTTATTTGGAAATTTCAAAAAAGCACAAAGCCTTAAATATCAAAATATCATTTGTTTCAGCCTTGCTCTACCAGCAAGGAAACCGTGGCCCAAAAAAGTCAAGGCACACAATCCGGATGAATGAAATGACCTAGCGGCATTAACCACACAGATAAGTTCAAAGGCCAGCTCTCTTAACTCTGAGCTCGTTGTTTTTGGTTTGGTTTTTTTTTTTTTTTTCTTCATACTATTCTGTGGGAATCAGAAGAGACTTGAGGAGTAACAATGACAGAAAAGAGAGGTCTAAGTCTTCAAAACTGTTTATTCTGCATTTTATTTGGAGTCTGCCTCTCTTGACATCTGAATCATCAACCTTTCATTGGGTGAAAACTCTGAAAAGGAAAAAAAATTGCAATCCGGCCAAAGAAGTTTGTCTGACACAGAAGGGGAGCTAAGAAATGTCGCCAGGGTTAAAGCGAAGCATCTAGGCTACACAAAGAAGCCCTAAGTGAGCTTATTGTACTAAGAGCATTAGCCTGAAAATCAGAACTGCCCCAAGCACTTCCATCTGTCAATCAGAAAACAGGGAGGCGGGGACTTAGAAAGCTAAAGCAATGAGTTTCCAAGTGAAATCTAAGGAGTTACCAACTGTACTTTGTGCTAGAGGGACATCTACCTTTCCATCATGGCTATCATCAGTGCTGTCAACCCTGACTGCCCACCTAGACACCCACCAGAATGGCTACATTTTAAATGACAGACACCACCAAGCACCCACAAGCATACGGAGCACCCCGAACTACCACGCATTATTGGTGGTACTATAAAATGGGCTGACGGCTTGGAAAGGGTCTGACAGTGTCTTATAAAACTAGACATACGTCTACCCTATGACTCAGCAAGCTTCTCCCAGGCATTTACCCAAGAACAATAAAATATATACTCACAAAAAGAGTGGTACGGGGATATTCGTAACAGCTTTATTCATGACATGCTAAAACGGAGAAAAGCCCATCAGTGGGGAAATGGATAAACAAAACGATAGCTTGTTTGCACAATGAAATAAAAGGAACAAACTCCTGATACACACAACAGTATGGATGGATGGGTGTCAGAAACATTATGCTGAGAGGATGAAGCCTCACACAAGAGTCCTGTGGTGGAAAACTCAGAGCAGTGGCTGTCTCTGTCAGTGAAGGAGGGGGGCAGGAATGCGCTGGAAGAGGTATCAGGGACCCCGCTGAGGAGATGGGAGTATTTTTTGTCTTGAAGGGGGCTGGGCTATCTAGCAAAACTCAGTAAATGTGCATGTAAATCTCACATCAAAAGAAAACTGCAAACAAATACTGAACTTAAGTTATACACGTGCTTTATGAATTATTTAGGGAGAAGTGCACTGATGTTTGCAATTTACGTTGAAATGCATCAAGACGGATGCCTGGGTGGCTCGGTCGGTGGAGCGTCTGCCTTCGGCTCAGGTCATGATCCCAAGGTCCTGGGATCGAGTCCTGCATCCGGCTCTCTGCTCAGTGGGGAGTTTGCTTCTCCCTCTCCCTCAGCTGCTCCCCCTGCTTGTGCTCTATGTCTGTCTCTATCAAATAAATAAATAAAAATCTTTTTTAAAAATTTTGAAATGCATCAAGAAAAGACAGAGTCCTAATGATAGAGGTATGGTTAGATAGATGATTAGATGGATAGATAGATAGATAGATAGATAGATGATAGATAGATAGATACATGGTAAAATAAGTATAGTAAAATATTAATGGCAGAATATAGGTGTAAGTACACATATGTTCACTATAAAATTCTTTCATCTTTGCTATGTGTATGAGAAGTTTTATAATAAAATGGGGGGAGGACTGCTTTGCATTTTAGGACTGTACTCAATTCACGTTAACAAGACTCTGTCTCTGTCTCTGTCTCTGTCTCTCTCTCTCTCTCTCACACACACACAGACACACACTACCTTGTTCTCTAGGAGTTTCCATTCCCAACTGTAAAGTTCATTAATTCAGGTGTGAACACATCAGGAAGAACTTTCCCTAAGAGTCCATCCAGCATTCCCAGGAAGAAATGGGGTGGGCCTATGGCAAGTTGGTGCTCTCTGACCAGCTTTGGCTTGGATCCTGGATCTAATACTGAAAAGAAGTCATCTACACTCTCTGAGCCTTATTCCTTCCATCTGTAACATAGCCCATCATCACCTACCTCTGCAAGTCCATATGAGGATTAGAGGTGACCTTGGTCACAGTCAATCCCTAACCCCTACAAAGTGTCAACAGATGGACCTCTCATCGGGTAGTGCCCTCAAGAAGCAGTGCTCAATTCAGTTTGATAACCAGTTAACTTCAACATACTCGATAGTTCTTCATTTAGGGAACACTATGCTTGAGAAATGCCCTGTCTGGAAACACACTGCTTTAACATCCTAACTTCCTTCAGTGCGTCAAGTATCATAATCGGGAGGTGGTGTGGGACTCAGAGGAGAAGGAAAGTCCATGTCTTTTGTACGCGGCACAGCACCACATAAACCAAAGCAGACCAAACAGTACCATCGAGCCAGGGGCAGTCAGGACACTAGTGGTCCTTGTTCATTTTTGTAATTTTTCTAACTTTAAACACACACACACGGGCGTGTGCACATCATTGCCTTCACACCTCTGGAAGGACATCTGGAAGGGTGGGCTAAATGAGACACTCTTACCCATTTGCTTTCTTATTTTCTCCTGAGGACCCCCCCACTACCGCGGACGCCCCCACCCCCCCTCCCCCCCACCCCCCCACCCCGCCACCAACTGGAACTACTTCATCAGCATTTCCTTGGCCGGCACAGGCCCCTGACAAGCTAAACAATAAGTGCTCTGTTTCTCACAATTGTGCTGGTGCCAGAAAAAAAAAAAAAAGCTCTTTGTACAACTCCAAGATTAAAACCTTCCCCTCGTTCTATGCAAAAGCCTGTGTTTAGACATTATGAATTCTTAGAAAAAAAACTCTACCAGGATTGCCCAAATTGTATATAGTTGTCATACGTATCAGACGTTTTGAGGAGTATATTAAAAAAAAAAGTCCCTGGAGACTCTGCTCCCTTCCTCCTCTCCACAAAGCCAGAGCACCCCCAAACTGGAAAGCACCGGATATTGGCAATCACAGAGAAAGCCACCAGAATGCTCTGATTAACCCTCTTTGCCTGCTAAGGACACTCATTAATAGTATCATTAATAGTGCACACTGCTTTGGGACCACTGCCTCTGATTGAAAGATTTTGTTTATGGGTTCAAAAGACAGCCCATAATAAGGAAGTCTGGGAACTGGGAACCAAGGTAACCTGGCAGTAGCCATCCAAACAGGATAACTTGCGAGCTGAATATAAAACCGCATGTTGGGCGCCTGGGTGGCTCAGTCGGTTGAGTGACTGCCTTCGGCTCGGGTCATGATCCCAGGGTCCTGGGATCGAGTCCCACATCGGGCTCCCTGCTCTGCGGGGAGCCTGCTTCTCCCTCTCTCACTCCCCCTGCTTCTCCCTCTCCCACTCCCCCTGCTTGTGTTCCCTCTCTCGCTGTGTCTCTCTCTGTGGAATAAATAAATAAAATCTTTAAAAAAAAAAAAAACCCGCATGTTATGGGAGGGTCTCCCTAGAGGAGACCCTATACGATATTTTCCCTACACAAGGGTGGGCCTGACCCAGCCTCTCCGCAGGGAACGGAGGCAGGCATCGTGTCCATTCGCCTTGGCACCACCATACCCAGAACACGTCCAGGCGCATACAAGGTCCTCGATAAACGTGGGCTGGAGTAAATGATAAAGCTGCAGGAGGGGGGCAGATGGGGTGATGTTTATACGCACGGGCTCTGGAGACTCCAGATTGCAATCTTGCTCTGCTACTTTCTAGCCAGGCAAACTAGCTACTCAACTTGTTTAACCTCTGTGTTCTTGTTGTCTCATCTGTAAAATGGGAATAAAACTAGACCACCAGTCTCAGGGAATGGTGAGGATTGAATAAGTTAACGCATGTAAAAACACCTAGAACGGTGCTTGACTTATGGTAAGTACTGTATAGATGTTAGCTACTACTTTTATCTTAGCAGGACAGGTCACCAGAAGTACAATTTCCATGAGAACTCCCTAGGCTTTCTTGGGAGGAAAATAAGAAGGAAACTGTCAGACTTTATCACTGGGCATCTGACCACTCGCCCTAAAAGATGAGAGATGTTGGAGGAAAGAACAGAAAGTCTTTCTTTCCTTTTTTTTTTTTTCTTAAAGATTTTTATTTATTTATTTGAGAGAGCGAGAATGAGAGAGAGTACATGAGAGGGGGGAGGGTCAGAGGGAGAAGCAGGCTCCTCGCTGAGCAGGGAGCCCGATACGGGGAAAGTCTTTCTTTCCAATCCTGATGCACTTCTGTTGTTCTGGTATCCTTATTCATAACACTTCCACTCACTCTTCAAACTGTCACTGTTTGGACCACAGACTGATCACCCAACACATGATCCACATTCAGACCTCGGTTCAGAGTGAGTGAAGAACACAGCTGGTGGATCACTAAACGGTGACCTTCAAGGACCTGCCAGCTCTGATTCAGGGGGACTTTTCTAAGTTTTTCAGTGGAGTCCACTGTAAAATGCAAAGAACAAGACTCTTTGGCCAACAGGGTGGTGATTCACTGGGCTGAGGAGGGATACCCTCCAGGAACACTAGCGTAGCGGTGCTTAGAAGAGGACCAGCCAACAGGAGGGGCAGCGTCGCGAGATGTGGACGTGCAGGGAGAGCAGAGCACAACACCCACACACGGGCAGCAGTGTTGGAAGAAGCTCAGGTCCGCCCCGGCTGTGATGACAGATGATGGCAGGAGCCAGGCTGCCGCGGATGCTGTGGTAGCGTACCAAGGGTCCTCAATCCCATCCTCCAGGAAGGGAGAGGCCTTGACAGTGTAGACTGGAAGGCCCAGGAACCATCCTGGGACTAGTGCCTGCATCTAGCACATAGTAGGTAGATGCAGGTAACAAATTCTCTTTCTGAAACCCAGCTCTACCATTAGCCCTGAAGCAAACTTTAGTCGTCTGTTCACAAAACACCTGCCGGCTCCTAGAGGGAAGCTGCAAATACGTAAGCCAGGGAACAAGACACCTGTCTAGAACACCCCCCTCTACTCGTTCTTCATGTGTCTGAGGTGCTGACCTATTGCCCCAGCTTTGAACTCATGAATCTAGAGGCTGGGTAATGATGATGATGATGATCAAGGTATAATTGGCAATATGGCATTATATTAGTCTCAGGTGCAGAACATAATGATCCAGCATTTGTACACATCGCAAAATGAATCACCACATAAGTCTAGTTGACATTCGTCACCATTCGTCCCACAGTTACAATTTTCTTTCTCTTTCTTTTTCTTGTGATGAGGATTTTTAAGATCTACTCTGGATCTTACGCCGACCTCTGACCCCTCCCACAAGGGTTTTTGTGTGATCCTTGGATAGCAAGGCTTGGGTTTGTCTAGGCTATGAACAGACCAGCCTTTTGCCTCCCAGCTTCTCCCCTGCCCAGTGGAAAGCTCCCTACCCAAGGCTGGTTCTCTCAGAAGCAGTGAGATCATCAGCCACAGAGCAGGCCTTCAGGAACCCTTGGACGGATGAAGGAATGTGTTTGGGGATAATGCTTGTACCTATTCCCGTGCAGAAGGAACAGGGCCAGCATTCACGCGCTTCACCTCTCTGCACATTTTCGCTCGTTCCTCACCAGGCAAGAAAGGCTAAAGCATCTAACCAGGGAATCCAGGGCACATCATCTGGTGGTGTTGACTCAGCTCCTCACTCTCTGCCCTCTGCTGGAAAGGATCTACCTGAGAGAAGAGGTCTGCTTTTTTTCCAGAAAGGCCTGCGCTGGGAGGGTAAGTCTGCCAAATCCCGGGTCATAGGATCGCCAGCCACTCACCCACAGAAGAGAGCCATGTTCTCCAACCTCAGCTGCACCTGCCTCACGACACCTCTTCCTCGGCAGTCAGCTACAGAAGGGAATTCTCCAGCTCCTGAGTATAGTGGCCAGGATTGCAGAGAGGACGTAGAGAGAGAGTTCTTTTTCTTCATAATTTCCTGGCAAAATGAACTACAATTATTCATTTTCAAGGCATGGATTCATCCATCCAAAATTATGCTCCTTTGGAAGCCAACAGAAGGACCCAGACCCAAACCCGAGTCCCTGCGCTTTCATTACCTGAGTAAACCTTGGGACGAAGGACATGTCCTCTTGTTTATATTGTGCAAGGGAGTATGGAGTGCTTCGTGTAGACACCCATGGGAAGAAGGGAGACCTGAGGCAGGTGGTGCCACTGTGTCTGAGTCAGCAAGGGAGAATGTGATGTGATCAAACAGTGCTGCAAAATACAGAGACTCCTGGAAACACACAGCTGTGCCTTACCTGAGACTCCGGCTCCACAGTGAAGTCAAGCTGTTGGCCTCCAGACGAACGGTTGATCTTTCTAGGGTTAACCTGTCCCGGCAATTTATTTGCCTTCGCTAAGGATCGCTGCTCATGCCCTGGTTCCAGAACACAGAAGCTCTTCCCTGGAGAAAGAGTTCTCAAACTCTTTGGTCTGGGGACCCCTTTACATTCTCAACCGCCAGAGAAGCCCAGCAATCTTTCGTTTATGTGAGTTATCTCTATCTGTATTGACCACAGAAAACTGTCCAATGTTCATAAGGTGATTTATTTTAAAAGAACAGCAAGTCCATTACATGTTGATATCAATAAGACTTAGATAACATAAATAGCATTATTTATTTTTATAAAATCACCTATATTTTCCAAAAAAAAAATTAGTGAGAAAAATAATGCTGTGTTATGTTTCTGTAAATCTCTTTAATGTCTCTCTCTTTTTTTAATGTCTGTCTTAGTAAAAGAGAATTAGATTCTCTGCCTCTGCATTCAGTTGGTTGCAATATGTTGTTTTAATTGATGTATTTGAAGAATATCTGGCCTCACACAGATAGTTGGGAAAGGAGGGCCTCATAGATCCCCAAGATTTTACAGCATTTAAGAACCCCTGGGGGCACCTGGCTGGCTCAGCCAGTAGAGCATGTGACTCTTGATCCCACGGTCATGAGTTTGGGCCCCCAACTGGGCATAGAGTTTACTTAATTAAAAACAAAAACAGGGGCACCTGGGTGGCTCAGTCATTAAGCATCTGCCTTCAGCTCGGGTCATGATCCCGGGGTCCTGGGATCGAGCCCCGCATCAGGCTCCCTGCTCAGCAGAAGCCTGTTTCTCCCTCTCCCACTGCCCCCTGCTTGTGTTCCCTCTCTCACTGTGTCTCTCTGTGTCAAATAAATAAATAAGCACACATCTTTCTAGGGTTAACATGTCCCGGCAATTTATCTTAAAAAATAATAAAATAAAAATTAAAAATAGAAACAAAAACAAAAAGAACCCCTGGGTGAGACTCATCTGAAGATATAAAGAAAGTTCCCCCAGAAAGAGATACAGAAACGATCCTGAGAGATATGAGGCACAAGTCAAGGATCTAAGGCGAGAGGGAAAGGAACGAGGGCCTGTATGTGTGAATCTTTCATGTGTTCCATGATCATTTCAAAGGTATTATTTTCAAAATGATAATTTTGTAAAAGGAAATAGTTAGGGCCCAGAGAAGGAACAAAAATTCCACTTCAGAATTATAATATCCACATCAGGGACCATTCCATCTAATAAATAAGCAGTCTGTATTTACTTTCCAGGTGACCCTGGCTAAAAGTTAGTGCCAACAGGCAACAAAGTCATGTGCCTCCCCCTGGGATTGGGGTCCATTTCTGCTGGAGGTCATTACTGATGTCTGTAGACCCAAGAATCCTCCGCTTCCTCTTCTTATTGAATATTTAGTTAAATGAGCAAGTGATACTTGTTCAAATACCTCAAATGCGGCAATTTGCCCTGCCTCAAATTTTCTATATAGGCTGACGACTGAAGTGCAGACGCCTCACCCACATCAGTGGCTTTAAAGGTCTGCATGCGCCTGGGCCACTCACCATAACCACAGGCTAACGTGTGTGCTCACGGAGGCCTGCATGCACACAACACTTCTCTCCCCCAGGGAAGAGAAAGGAGCTTTCCTCCTCCTGCACCCATTTAGCCCAGTCCTGCTAGCGGGCTCTCCTTCGTCTGCCTCTCTTGAGGACGCTGAAGCTTTGCTCTTAATAAAGAATTGCTTAGGGACACCCTGGCCAGTGTCTGCCCTGAAAAGGAGCTTTTAAACTCTGAGTACATTGGGAAGAGGCTAGACATAGGGGGAGTGGGGCTAATTCTCAGTCGCCTTTCACTGCTGCTCAAGCAAGCTCCTTCTATCAGCATTCCCCACTCCAACTTAAGAGAATATTATCAACCCCAAAGAGGGCCTCTCTCTCTCTCTCACTCTCTCTCTCTCCCTCCCTCTCTAGCTGTAAGTCATCAGAGTTAAAGCCCTCTCCAACCTGGCTTGTGGGTGAGAGCCATACCTTACACGAACTTGGATGCAGGCATAAATGTACAAGCATTCCTTCTTCCATCTACATCCTACTCAGATGCTGGTGCCCCAGAGTCCCCCGCCCCTGGGGAGTACTCCACCCCTCGCCCCCCGGGAGAGGAGAACAGCCCCTCCTACAGCCCCCACACCACCGCCACGTGCCCCTCATTAGAAGCATACTCAAAACAGCACAGTAGTGGGCAGGGCTCTTTGAAGGATTTCTCCCATTCCCTTACGAGTGTCTTCCCACAGGGAGATCCAGAGCACTGCCTTGGTTCAGCTAGCGCTTTCCCAGTAGTTTGCAGCTCCCCCTTTGCAGGCAATCAATCAACAAATATTTAATCAGCACCTACTACGTATCTATCACTCGGAGAGGCTCCGAGTGAGAAGCAAGGGAGACTAAAGCATAATCTTTGCCCTCGAGGAGAATGTGACCTATTTAGGAAGAAAAAGCTAACACAAAACAATTAAATGCTACTCTGTGTGGATCTAAATAATGGAGACAGTGGTGGGAAACTATACCCTAGAAGAGACAGAATTTGTCTTAAGACTTGGAAGATGTATAGGATTGAAACAAGGAGAGGAGGGAGGTCACTAAAAGCGAGGGGAGGTTGTATAATTAGGGGCACTAAGGGGCCGGCACCAATTAGAGAAAAAGATAACATCCCTGGAAGTCTCGGGACACAGGGAGATGAGAGACCAGAGCATGGAAAGTCAGAGACTTCAGTACAGTGGGACATAAGCTTGATGTTTTCTGTACGTCATAATTTTAGATTTCCCCTTAGATTCCTTCCTTGAAAAACAGCACATACTATCGCCAGGTCATGGTGGCTGAGATGTCTGGGATTTGTGAGGTACACGTTGCCTGAAATTCAGTTTTTAGTTTGAACATTGCCTCTTTAAAAAAAAAAAAAAAAAAAAAAAGCATTATTAAGACGGTCAGAGGCACCTGGGTGGCTCAGTGGTTAAGCGTCTGCCTTAGACTCAGGTCATGGTCCCAGGGTCCTGGGATCGAGCCCCGCATCAGGCTCCTTGCTCGGCGGGAAGCCTGCTTCTCCCTCTCCCTCTCCCCCTGCTTTTGTTCCCTCTCTGGCTGTGTTTCTCTTAGCCAAATAAATAAAATCTTAAAAAAAAAAAAAAGTCAAATAGCTTACAGTAAATAGAGACATTCATTTTCGTGATTCTTTAGGGAAATGGTTTCCACCGTGGCTCCTCTAGACCCTGAGACTCCACACACAGGGAGGCTCTGGGAGACCCTGGACATGAGACAGAGAAGCAGGTGAGGGCCTGGGTGCCTCAGAGGGCGACTAGGCTTTTATCCACTTGCTACTGGGTTTCGTTTAGGATTTTAAAACAAACACATAAGTAAATTCCTGATGGAAAGAAATCTTTGGTGACCTGTCAGTTGTATGTCATCAAAAGCACTTTAATGTATGAGGATTGAATCTTCCTTTTAAGGACACACACACACACCACTATAATTATACTATTACTGATGGATTCATTCTCTTGTTTTTCAAGAACTTGTTGAGGGCCTGCTATGCACCTAGCACCTACTACTAATCAACATCATACAACAGGGGAAGCCAGACTCGTGGACTTTGGCCTTGAATGTCAGGATAAGGAAGTGGACGTCAGGAGGCTGATTAATGACAATGACGCCATCACGGAGCGCTTACTATGTGCTGAGCGCTGTGCACCACATACATGATCCAATTTAATGTTTGCCGCAATCTTACGAGATATTATTAAACTGCAGCTGAGGACGAAGAGAATTGCCCACAGTCATGCAGCTCAAAAGCAGTGGAAACTAGCCTCAAAGGTCACGCTCTCAGTCGCAGGGATTCATTGACATGGTTTTATAACAAAGACACGCTACCGGAAACATTCATCTCTTCTTTTTTTTTTAATTTTTTTTTTTAAGATTTTATTTATTTGCAAGAGAGACAATGAGAGACAGAGAGCATGAGAGGGAGGAGGTCAGAGGGAGAAGCAGGCTCCCCGCCGAGCAGGGAGCCCGATGCGGGACTCGATCCCGGGACTCCAGGATCATGACCTGAGCCGAAGGCGGTCACTTAACCAACTGAGCCACCCAGGCGCCCATTCATCTCTTCTTTTAATGCTTACTTTACGCATGTGGATATTTTCTGAGTATTTTCCCTACAAAGTTTCTCAGACTTAACAGGTTAAATTACCACCCTCCGGGGCCCTAAGCAGGAAAGGACCCTCCCACCATATTTCTCCTCGCTTTGTCAGCCCATCTGACCCTCTTGCTCAAAGTCCACAATCAGCCAAGCCAACAAGTTAAAACAAGACAACGGGGTGGGGGGAATGACTCGAAGACCACTTTTAGAGAAAATAGGAACTACTAGACTCAAACACTGTATATTTTTCAAAACATGAGACTATTAACTTCACCTCATAGCTTGTGACACACACCCTGTAACATTGTTAGTCCAGAACCCAAGCTCAGAAATCACATTATTTGCTAACAGGATTTGGCTACTTGCTGTTGTCACACTGCAATAAAAAAAAAAAGAAGAAGAAGAAGAAGAAGAAGAAAGAAGCACCTCTAAATTGCTCCTGGAAGAGGAGGTTTCTTACAAAATTGCCCAGCCATGCTATAAGTTATCATTACTCTTAGAATCACAAGGAACAAAATCAGGCATACTTTGCAGAAGTCAGCAAAATTAACTGGGCCTTAAGCAACTTCTTGTTTGTTGGTTTCAGCAATGCGTTATCAGCAGAGAAGTGAGACCATAGGAGACCACCAAGATGTTCCCTTGTTAGAGTTCTTTTAGTACATTATCAATTCCACCAGAGAGCTTTAAAAAACATTTGCCTTTCTCCCCTGAATCAGGTTATAATGCATCAAAACAAAACAACAACCAAAAAGGATATTAGTAGCATAAAACGATATCCCCATAAAGAGAAAGGGAATCAGGATTTTGGGGGGTGGGAGAGCATAGCTCACATTAAGTGGCCTGCTCATGGCAGTCGACTTCACTGTTGCTGATCAACTGTGAAATTTCCATAATAATATAGAGTACACAAAACAAACAGCAATTTTATTTGATAGGGAAATTGCATCCTGTTACTGGATATAAAATTCTACAGCATGTTCAATGGTATTTTCAAAGCAATGGAAACGTAGACATATGTTTTCATTTTTAAATGCAGTTGTAATGTAAATAATAAATCCACTACAATTTGGCTGGTCTGGTCCGGAGACTGCTGGCATCATTAACTCAGAAACCCAGAGATACAAACGCTCTACTTATCTTGCTAGGCCCTCAGCCAAAAGTCCCCTATAACTCTGTGGCTGTTAATACATGCCCTCTGCTTCATCCACATTTCTATCTTGCTCAAGGGTTTTCGGGGTTCCCTATTGCTATTCGTATCACATTTTAACCTCTCACTGCTCTTTGATGCCCTTCTTTCTCTCTTGCCTGTATCCTTTTTTATTTCTTCCTACTCTTGTGCTCACTTGTTCAACAACAAATCAAGCCCATCTCCCCTCAGTTTCTCAATACACCGTCCATTTGGTGAATTGATTGAACAATATCTACACTTTCCCCTTCCCTGCATCATGCCCCTGGACGTGTGACTTGGCACCCCTCTCATCAAGCCTGGTTGTTTGCCTAGCCCAATAGCGTGCTAGGGAAGTAACAGAAGACCAGACCAGTACTAACCCATGGGAGGCCACATGTGTTTCCACTTGCTCTTGAAACTCTGCCCCATCGCTGTGTGAATTAGCCCCTGCTAGCCTCATAGAGGATGAGACACCTCAAGATGGTCCAACCCATAGCCACCAACCCCCGCGAGATGGGCTCAGTCAACCAAGGGGTTGCAACAGACACATGAGGAAGACCAGCCCAAAACTGAAACTCACCCATATTTCCGAACCCCAGAATTGGATGCTAAATAGATGGCCATTGTTTTAAACCACTGACTTGCAGGTGGTTTTTTACACCGCCACAGCAAATGGATATATCCGTATTGCATTGTTTTCCTGCTACTTCTCTGCATCCCTCACACCTGACACAACCCTAATCTCTTCCAGGAATTCTAGCACACCTTGGAAAATGACATTCACCAACCAAACAAATCACGTCCACCACGGACTCCTGTATGAACGTGTGAGTAGAAGGAAATCACCAAGCTAAAGGGACACAGATGCAATTTCCGATTTCTACCACCACCAACCTCCCAGGGGCTCTTTTCATTTTCCTTTTCTACCTCAGTCTCCTTTCACATGGGTGTGTACATTTTATTTACCCACTGTGGGAGAAATTACTAAAAACAAACAAACAAACAAAAAAACCCTATTTTAAAATTTTTCATAGATTACATGACATTCATTAAGTTTCCAGATTTTAAAGCTGAAAAAAATACTTGCTGTCTTTCAAATTCACCCAGCAATGTAAAGGACCTCTGTGAGGCAAATAGAATCGAATCCATTGATTTCCATGTAATTTATTAATTTCAGCCCTGACAAATACCTGCAGAATCTGAATCATAGCTATTGTGAGACAGGGGCTTTCAGGCAATGTTTATACCATTATAAACAGCATTTATCCAAACTATAATATGCATAACACCTTGCTTTTCATTCCTCCCCTAAAATACCCCCAAAATGTCATCTTCAAACAGGCAATTTAATTGGTTTTGTGACTCTAAATTAAATTTGTGTATCACATTCACACCTGTATCACTGACAAATCCCGTTGACCTAGAATAGCACTGGGCACATAGAAAGAACTGAATCATTTTGGCTTGCATTGAACTTAACTTTAACATTTATGTAATTTATGTAATTATTTATATAATATATATTGAAAGAATATATCCACACCATATGGACTTTGCATACATTAACTGTACCTATTTTCAGTTTTCATAGAGTCAAAGAGAGATTAAGAAAATAATTTAATTTCTTGTAAAACACCAGGAAGTCATAGTTAGGATGAGGCTTGACTAATAAAAACTCAAAATAACGATGACCTAAACAAGGGGTTTATTGCTTTCTCAAGAAATATTCAGGTGTAGGCAAGCCAAGGCTGGAAAATGGCTTGCTCCCTGAAGTCCATAGCAACTCCTTTTAGCTCGTAGGTCTGCCATTTCCAAGATAGAGAACTGGCCTCATGATACAAGATGTTAGAGGCCCAGCTATCCCATGCAGATTTTAGGCAGCAAAATAAAGGAAAGGACAAATTTTAAAAAAGGCAAGGGACACATGCCAGCTATCTTTTTAAACAAAACCACCTGGAGGAGCTTGCTTAAACCCCATTGGTCAGAGTTTCGCTATATGTCCACACTGAATCACAAAGGTGTCTGATAATGTCTTTTTTTTTTTTAATTGGTCATGTCCGGAAACCATAAAACTCCTAGAAGAAAACATTAGCAGTAAGCTCTTTGACATTGGTCTTAGCAATATATATATATATATGTTTTTTGGATCTGTCTCCTTAGGCAAGGGCAACAAAAGAAAAAATAAACAAATAGGACGACATCAAACTAAAAAGATTTTGCACAGTAAAGGAAACCATCAACAAAACAAAAAGGCAACCTACTGAATGGGAGAAGTTATTTGCAAATGATATAAATGACAAGGGGTTAATAGGCAAAATATATAAAGAACTCACCCAATTCAATATTAAAAAAAAAAAACACCCAAATAATCCAACTTAAAAATGGGCAGAGGTCCTGAATAGACATTTCTCCAAAGAAGACATCCAGATGGACAACAGACACATGAAAAGATGCTCAACATCACTCAGCATCAGGGAAATGCAAATCAAAACCACAAAAAGACATCACTTCACACCACTTGTGGAGAAAAAGGAACCCTTGTGCATGGTTGGCAGGAATGCAAAAGGGTGCAGCCGCTATGGAAAACAGTATGGAGGTTCTTCAAAAAATTTTAAAAAGAACTACTGTACAATCCAGCAATTCCACTTCTCAGTATTTATCCAAACAAAACAAAAACAGCAATTCAGGAAGATATATGCACCCCTGTGTTCACTGCAGTACTATATACAATAGCCAAGATACGGAAGCCCCCTTAGTGTTCATCAGTAGATGAATGGATAAAGAAGATGTGGTGTAGACATACAATGGAAGATTACTCAACCATAAAAAAGAATAAAATCTTGACATTTGCAATAACATGGATGGACCTAGAGAGTATTACATTAAGTGAAATAAGTCAGACAGAGAAAGACAAGTACTGCATGATTTCACTTATGCGTGAAATCTAGAAGACAAAACAAACGAACAAACAAAACAGAAGAGAAACAGACCCACGGATACAGAGAACAATCTGGCAATTGCCAGAGGGGAAGGTGGGGGACTGGGCAAAATAGGGAAGGGGATTATAGGTACAAACTTCCGGTTATAGAATAAATAAGTCATGGGGGTGTAATGTACAGCATAGGGACTTCAGTTAATAATACTGTAACAACTTTGTATGGTGGTAGATTGTAGCTAGACTTATCATGGTGATGACTTGGTATTGTAAATAAATGTTGAAGCACTATGCTATATATCTGAAACTAATATAATATTGTATGTCAACTATACTTCAATTTTTAAAAAGTTGGTCATGTGTCCAGCTATAATCAAAAGTTTAAGAAAAAAGAACAAATATCAGAGTAGGTAACTAGCAACCCCTGCAGAATGCACCCTATGCTGGGGAGATAGTCTTTATATTTTCTCAGAGTATAAAATTGCCCATAGCTTGCCAGTTTTCCTTTCTGCCCTTATTTTACATAATAGCCATCTAATAGACAAGCTCTATCTACAACACCCCACAGTGTAGAGTGGTAGCGAGAGGTCCTTCCTCAGTTAAGACTCTCTTCGGTTTCCTTTGCTGTGCAGAAGATTTTATCTTGATGAAGTCCCAAAAGTTCATTTTTGCTTTTGTTTCACTAGCTTTTGGAGATGTATCTTGAAAGAAGTTGCTGTGGGCGATGTCAAAGAGGTTACTGCCTATGTTCTCCTCTAGGATTTTGATGGATTCCTGTCTCACATTGAGGTCTTTCACAAAACAAAGAGGCAACCCACAGAATGGGAGAAGATATTTGCAAATGACACTACAGATAAAGGACTGGTATCCAAGATCTATAAAGAACTTCTCAAACTCAACACCCAAAAAACAAATAATCAAGTCAAAAAGTGGGGCAGAAGATATGAAAAGACACTTCTCTGAAGAAGACATACAAATGGCTAACAGACACATGAAAAAATGTTCATCATCATTAGCCATCAGGGAAATCCAAATCAAAACCACATTGAGATACCACCTTACACCAGTTAGAATGGCAAAAATGGACAGGGAAAGAAACAACAAATGTTGGAGAGGTTGTGGAGAAAGGGGAACCCTCTTACACTGTTGGTGGGAATGCAAGTTGGTACAGCCACTTTGGAAAACAGTGTGGAGGTGCCTCAAAAAATTAAAAATAGAGCTACCCTATGACCCAGCAATTGCACTCCTGGGTATTTACCCCAAAGACACAGATGTAGTGAAAAGAAGGGCCATATGCACCCCAATGTTCATAGCAGCAATGTCCGCAATAGCCGAACTGTGGAAAGAGCCGAGATGCCCTTCAACAGATGAATGGATAAAGAAGATGTGGTCCATATATACAATGGAATATTACTCAGCCATCAGAAAGGATGAATACCCAACTTTTACATCAACATGGATGGGACTGGAGGAGATTATGCTGAGTGAAATAAGTCAAGCAGAGAAAGTCAATTATCATATGGTTTCACTTATTTGTGGAACATAAGGAATAGCATGGAGGACATTAGGAGAAGGAAGGGAAAATGGGGGGGGTGGAATTGGAGGGAGAGAAGAACCATGAGAGGCTATGGACTCTGAGAAACAAACAGGGTTTTAGAGGGGAGGGGGAGGGGAGATTGGTTAGCCCAGTGAAGGGTATTAAGGAGGGCACGTACTGCATGGAGCACTGGGTGTTATACGAAAACAATGGATTGTGGATCACCACATCAAAAACCAATGATATATTGTATGGTGACTAACATAACATAATAAAATTTTTTAAAAATAAATAAATAAATAAATAAATAAATAAAAAGACTCTCTTCTGTTGAAAATGAAAACACACTCTGCCAAAATTGGTTTAACCCATAAGGGAGTTTATGGGCTCACTTAAGCAAGAAGTCCAGAATGGGACTCCCTTCAGGAATGGTTTTTTGGGGCTCCACTGATGTCAGTAAGACCTATTTTCTGTCCTTCTCTCGGCTGAGCTCTGCATTCCTCCACTCACTGGCCTTATTCTTGGTCTACATGTGGTGGCAAGATGGCAACAGTAGAACCAGCCCATATACTTCCAGGTTCAAGTCACTTGGGAAAGAACAATAGTCTCATTGTGCATGGCTCCCCTTGGTTTACAAAGTGCTCGAGTGAACCAATCACTGTAGGAAGGTAGTATGCCCGTGTGCTTAGGCCAATCAGCACCCACCTCTCATGTTAGGGATGGACTTGATGCCTTTTAAGTCTTGTGGTCTGAGAGTAGGTGGTTTCCCAAAGGGGAGTTGGGATATCATTTTACCTTAAAAATAGTAAATGAAAACTAGGTAAACAACAAATCTGTGCTATGGAGACACATTTCACACATAATGTGAGATTCAGCTGGTATTTTCCATGACTCGAGATAGAATCATTTCCAAGACATTTGCAGGACCATGAGGCTAAGAATAAAACACAGGCTTGCGGGGAGTCTGCTTCTCCCTCTGACCCTCCCCACTCTCATGCTCTCTCTATCTCATTCTCTCTCTCAAATAAATAAATAAAAATAAAATCTTTAAAAAAAAACACAGGCTTGATATGATCATTAAATGATCTCACATACTTGAAAATTTAAAGTACAACATCTCCGAGCAGGAATGAAACTTAAGATATCATTCTGTGAGGACTACCATGACCTGCTGTGCCAGATTAGGCCACTAGAAAATCGTTGTCTTCATCGCCATCATTGTCCCTGTCATTTGGTGGTGTTCACCTGGGGAGCTAGTGTGACCCTAAGCCAGGTCTTTTATGCTTTTCCCTGTATTCTAGTCTCATTTCACCAAGTGAAGTCTCTTTCACCTGCAGCGGTTTCTCTGTTTGCTAATCTGTTACATCTGTTTTATGGAAACTTTGACACTAATTCTAGATAATTATTAGTTCCTCTGTCTCCAGTGGCCCAAAGTTCCCATTTCATGTGCGAAGTCTTCAACACATGATGTCCTAGGTAAATTTGCTGTCTTCTGACATAGAGTCTCCACGAAAAACCAGCTGTAATGGTCATCTGGATGGCTTCCCTCTATAATCCCTAGGCATACTCTCTCCCTCTCTCTCTCCCTCTCTCTGTCTTCTCCCCCAGGGAACTCTGGGAGAGGTGTACAGGCCCCCTAGGCTTGGGCAGGAAGTGAGCAGTTTTCAGGTTCAGGCCAACCCAGCCGTGCACCCCAGAAACTCCCCAATTTTCCTCAGCAGCAGCATGCCCGCACTTTAAGGTTTAACCTTCTACATACTATTTGTGGATTCAAAAGCTGTTTGTAAATGGTAAATAGTAATTATCACCAATTCAGCATCTACCGTATCCCAAACATTGCTTGCATACTATTTCTTTTTCTTCCAAACCCACTGTGTTTCCAATTTATTAGTCCCATATCACAGACAAGCAGAGCTGGGAGACATTCAAGTTTTTGCCAAATACCCCATGAGAATAAACAACGAAACCAATTTGAAACCAGAGTTATCTGATTCCAACGTCTCTGCTTTTTCCACTCTGACACGCTGCTGTCAAAAAGCTATTTCTTAGGGGCGCCTGGGTGGCTCAGTTGGTTAAGCGACTGCCTTCGGCTCAGGTCATGATCCTGGAGTCCCTGGATCGAGTCCCGCATCGGGCTCCCTGCTTGGCAGGGAGTCTGCTTCTCCCTCTGGCCCTCCCCCCTCTCCTGTGCTCTCAGTCTCTCTCATTCTCTCTGTCTCAAATAAATAAGTAAAATCTTAAAAAAAAAAAAAAAGCTATTTCTTAAAAACACCAATTGGATGGAAAGCAATTTACTTTTACATTTCATAAATTATTTCAAATAGAATTGTACTTACGAGTGATGATTTTTCACCAATGTACTGTCTCACTACACATCGGGATTTACCACGGACTCAGTGAATATGTTCCAAAGATACCTTCCATGGGCCAAAAATTGCAAGGCAGGGATTGGAAAGTCTTTTTGGTTGGAAGCCTGTTCTAGTTTGGGCTGGGCTCCAGGACACCATGAGGAGAAGATGATGCAAAGCACCTGAAGAGCAGATAGAGCTACGTGGTTTGCTTCCATATCAGACCCAGAAGAAGTTTCCACATGTTAGTTCCTTTACAACCCAATCATGTGGAAGTTGGCTACAATACAGATCCCTGGGTTCCGCCCCTGGGCCACTCTGTTACAGGTGGCACATGACTGATGTTTGGAGAATCGCTGTCCAAGATCTCAAAGCCCAATGTAAGAGGCAGAACGAATCAGAAGTGGTTGAAAGGGAAATAAATGATTCTCCTCTTGAGCACACCCCTTAGATTGGAATCATTTGTTGGAAATGATCATTCTGTATAAAATCTTCTTACTGGGCGCCTGGGTGGCTCAGTCGTTAAGCGTCTGCCTTCGGCTCAGGTCACGATCCCAGGGTCCTCGGATCGAGCCCCACATCAGGCTCCCTGCTCAGCGGGAAGCCTGCTTCTCCCTCTCCCACTCCCCCTGCTTGTGTTCCCCCTCTCTCTGTGTCTCTCTCTGTCAAATAAATAAATAAAATCTTTAAAAAAATAAAAAATAAAAATAAATAGGGCGCCTGGGTGGCTCAGTTGGTTAAGCGACTGCCTTCGGCTCAGGTCATGATCCTGGAGTCCCTGGATCGAGTCCCGCATCGGGCTCTCTGCTCGGCAGGGAGCCTGCTTCTCCCTCTGACCCTCCCCCGTCTCATGTGCTCTCTCTCTCTCTCTCATTCTCTCTGTCTCAAATAAATAAATAAAATCTTTAAAAAAAATTTTTTTTTTTTAAAAATAAATAAAATAAAATCTTCTTATTTACAGTGTTTATAGAAGTTTCAAGAAAGAAATACATACATACATATACATGTATATATATTCTCGGAAAAGATTGAATTCCATCTTTTCAACTGAATCCAATTTACAATTTTGTAAATTAACGTATCACTGTGAAAAAGGCCAAAGAGTAAAAGCGGCCTACACAGGATGATAAAATAAGAACCTTTAAAAAGCAAATAGTTGCAACTGATTGGTCTACTCTGAACCTTTGATATTCACGCTAATTGGATGTTCTCATAGTAGGACACATCTGATACCCGATTTGTCTAAATGCTTGGAAAGTCAAGTTGTCTAGTTATCAAAGCCCATCCTTATTTCCCAAACACCTGTGGGTAGGCTCTCGGGAGTCGCTCACTGTGATGTACAAAGACAAAAACATTGTAAGTGCATTTTCCGGAGGGTCTGTGTTTAACTTTCTTTTCTAACAGATCTCAGGCAATAAAAATGTTTGGGCCCGACACTGCGGTACAGTTTGAAATTCCTTGCCTACTGAAATCCTCCTAGCCAAAAGGCTTTCCTTAGTTCTGTATTAAATTGTCCCATTTGGTCGACCGCCTTAATCAACTTAACTGATTATTTACCAGATCACTGTTTCACTTTGTGCAGACACCATACCAGAACTCACTTGAACAATTTCTTGGCCCTTTGCTCCTTCTCTCTTTTTCCTAAACTCTAAGACTCTCTCCCATCTTACCTTTAGCTGTGCTCCCACCCACGACCTCGGGTTCACCGTGCTTTGCGGCTTTGTTATTTGGTTTGTCTTAAAAAAAAAAAAAAGGAGTAATGTCAGATTGTTATTTCCTATTTGGGGGAGAGATGATTTGGGGGCGAGTCGGTGAGGTGACTGAACAAAACCAGTTGAACAGTTAATGCTTTAACCTTGCGTATAATTTATACAATAAACAAAGTCACATGCTCCCCTAATAATTTAGATGTAAGCAAATGTTGATTTATTCAGGAAGGCTACTGCCGGAAGCGAAGCCTGCAGCATTAAAATTTGAATTAAACTAGGACAGAAGCAGGCTAGTCTATAATAACATTTGTATAATTTTATTTTTGCCCTTGGCTCAGTTCATTTCCTCGTACAGTAGATGCATGAAATTGGTTCTTCAGCCACCTTTAGCTGATGTTCATTGATATCCAGGCAGGCCGGGAAGCAAGAGAATGCACCTTTCTGAGCTTTGTGCTTTCAATCATAAGGCCTCAAATTCCTAGGTCATTTCTGACAATGATTATCTTTCTCTGAATTGTGTTTTTGGCAAATATCTCAGAAGAGCTTCATTTAACCTCCAGATACGGTTTTCCCCTCTTACTGTGAGGGGCTCTTAAAAACGGAGACTGTTAAGTAGATGCAAATGTTGTGTTGTTTTTATTCCTTTATTCAAGCCCGGGGGCACGAATCGGTGTTCTCTCACTCCGCTTTTAGCAGTGAAATAAGGGCCTTAGGAAATTCTTTACCTGACGGTGAAAAATAAACATTAACTTGGAACAGTGAGGGACCAAACCCCCCTTTACTATTAACCTTTGACTCAAATAAATATTAGGGACTAACTCCATCTTACAACTTACCACTTCTGTTAGGGACGGAAGCTCCTTTGGAGGGAACAGGTTTAAGTCAGTAAATAATTTTCGAGAGCTTCTGAGAAGTAGGGGAAGTTTTCCATCCAAGCAGAGCGAAACTTGGTTTTTCTGTCTTTCTCTGCAACCCCACACCCACCAACGTGCACAGTACACAAAAGAAAGCATTCTCAAAACCCCCAGTCACTTTAAATGTCTCACAGTTTTTATTCACAGTTTCATTTCAGGCAAAGTAACAGCTCTTTGGGGGTCAAAAGTTCTGAAATAAAGAATTTCTCCCCTCAGGTCAGGAAATCAAATATGCTAAAAAAATCTCCCTAGCCCTTTGTTGAGAGGGAGTGAAGGAAAAAAAAAAAAATCCTGAAAATTAGAAATGAAAGAATTGGTATTTGCACTTCATGTGAAATATGCATTTATCTCTCACTTCTTCCAGCTGAGAAGGTAAATAGCAGCCCTAGTGTTTTGGAGGCAAATATTGTTCTGTCCTATTCTTGGTAACAAAATCTGCTCCCAGGCCTTCTCCATCCCTGTCTGATGGTGCCCTGGGGCTGTTGCAGGCAGCCAAAGGAGCCTTTCAGAAAATCCAGGCCATGTTTTGACTTCATTACAAATTCCAAATAGAACAAGTTTTCGCCTGGCTTAGGCTTGGTTATGAAAGTTTCCCACAGCTCTCGAAAATATACAGAATAATAAATGGCTGGGCAGAGAAATAGAAGGCAAGAGTAATTCCATCAAAGGTTTCTAGTCACATCATAAACCACAATTGCAGAGCCTGAGGAGCTTATGTCAAAAGGACCCAGAGATAAAATGTTTTGCCTTGGGCCCCGAGGTCACGCGTTAAGGCAGGGGCTTTGAGGTTCCGTCCTTTGTTCGCAGGCTGGCAGGGAGGGGGGCGCTTGATCCCCGACGAGGAAGAGAAGGAGCGCCTCTCTCCCCTCCCCTGTGGCCCCCTGGCCTTCCCCGGGGACACACCACAAGGCTCAGCGAGCATTGTGAAACCCTCTCACCCCCAAGGGGTGGCGGGGAAGCCTTAAATGTTTTCGGGCATTTCCAGCACAAAAGCAAAAATTGATGAGTTTCAGTGGGATAAGCTCTGAGGCGCAAAGGAAAAACCCCTAAGGCGGTGGGTGTGAGGAGGATACTTTTTATTGTCTTGCTGCGCATTTCTTCCGTCGGTTGTCTTCTCTTTCCCTTTTGCTTGTCTCCTTATTAAGTCAAGATGTTATACGAAGGCACCAGTTACAGTACATGCAAACTCCCTAAAGGAGCCCTTTCCTCCCCAGTTTACAGAGGAGATTCCCTTTGGGCCAGATTTCTCTTCCCCACCCTCCTGCTCCCTCCCTTCTCCCTTGGTCCAGGTTCACCATTCTCTCACCCCATCCTTTTCAGGGGGGTGGAAACATAATGACAGATTCGAGAAGGCCATACCTTATGAGAACTCTAGATATTGACCCTACCAGCTGCCACAGCATGCCCTTCCTCCCCACACAGTTTAACATAACGCCAACAATGGGGGATTTACACTAACTTTTTCCCCAAAAAGTCTATTTATATGTCCCACCCCAGAAGCCGATTTCATGGACTCCTTATTTTTTAAAAGCCAACAACTGTAGCCTGACAATTCCTAATCCATCACACTGACATCAAATTGGTGGGCTGTGGCTTGATGACATCAAAGCCATTGATTATGGCTTTTTCATATGTGGATGACGGTGCAGTCACTGCCATTATCCATACATGACACTCTAGCCTCTTGAAGTGATGCCAGAAAGATGCGTGGTTAATGATTAAAGACTGGACACAAAATTGTCCCAAAAGCCATTTCTGAAAAAGTCTTTGAACATGACCAAAATTTTAATAGTGAGCTTTGGCTGAGATGAACACTATTGTGTGTCTATCTGTGCACCCCACACTTGGTTCAACTTGTAACCTCATCCTCCAGATGCCTTTCTTTGGCTGACAGAGTCAACAGGAACAAGAGATAGAAGCTGTAAGAAAATATTAAGGCCTTTTTCCATTGATACACCAGCTGGTAGAGAATATAGATCTTAAATATATATTTTAAAAAAAAGTTTAGTAAGTATTTCTCATTTGACTGGACTGGAATTATACTATGAAGAGAAACCATTTTATTGGAACATTAACCATTGGCCAGGGCTGGTCTGCAGATATGCTTGCCCTAGAGGAAAAGCATCCAGGAACAAGGTGAAAAGAAGTTCTTTGGCTGTCTCAGGAAATAACGACCTCAGACTTTTAACATGAAAATACACCATTGGCATCAGATACTCATCACAAGGTAATTATTTTTTAAAGAGGTTCCTGAGTGACACACACCCAGGACACCCTTAGGCTAATAAATATACCTAAAGACTAATTCTGCCCTTGGTTGTATGTGAGTTAGTTATCCTTGGAGTAAATAAAAGCTGCTTTCCACGTTACTCTACCCTCCTGGTTAAAAAAAAAAAAAAGCCCACTTCAGAAGATACAGGTGAAAATGTACCAGATTAAAAACCACTCCTCAAGGGCAATTTGGAAGACAAGTTAAGATGCACAACATCAAACTAGGCCCCTCCCTGTAAGATACATCAAATTCAAAGAAGTATTTTTTTTGAGTTACTTATCTTTCTAATGAACAGCCAACTCCATCAGCCAAACGAAACTGCTTTTTCGGCAAGGAGAGTTTTAACCTATGTGAAAGACATCAAGGACTGCTTTAACAGAAAGCACCCAAAATATTAATGACGCGGTAAAATACTTTTCTTTGTCCAAGGAAAAAGTCTTTGTTGAGGAATTTCAAGCTAATAGAACACCCACACTGGACAGAAGAGTCCCTGTCGATCCAGGTAACGTGTGATTGCGGGTCTATCCCCAGGATGCCCACGGGTGGGGACTCTGAGAGGACCTCCCTGCTAGTATATCCCCCCATCTCCTTGCTGGACTGAATTGAAACACCAGGTCATCTCCCCAAAACCTCTCCATTAAGAAACCTTCAAGAGTGTAATATGTCAGATACTGTGCCAGAAGTTGAGGGGATTTTTTTCAAGTATACTACAGATGATTGTGGATGGACCTAGGCTGCATCTTAGACTCTACATATGTTCCTGTCTTATACCAAGCCTATGAGGGATCCAGTGTTCTAGGGCTCTCTTTGGAACTATATTGTAGTCAACATCCTGCGCTCATTTGTTCGTTCTTTCGTTCATTCGTTTGGTCGTTTGCTCGCACATTCATGTATTCAACCACTATTCATTGAAGACTTACAATGTGCCAGGCACTGTTTCCAAGGAGCTGGGGAATCAGGGGTGGAGAGGATAAATACCATCCTGCTCTCAAGGAGTTTCTTTCCTGCCAAGCATGGGTATCAACAAACCAGCAAACCAATGAAGATAATCCTTTCAGACAATGATTAGTGAAATTTAAAAAAGGGGGGTGGGGAATGTGATGGTTTACAGTGAGCTAATGTGGAAGGGAAGGACTTGATGGGGAGGGGAAGAGGCTGAGCTGAAATCTGAATGCCAACAAAGAGCCAGTTGTCCCGGGTCTAGGAAGAGGAATTCTGCCTCTTTCTTAGCCATGACATTTACCCATATTATTGTATAGACTGCACAACCTCACAGCTAGTGTCCCAGAAAACTCAGGTGCTTCATAGCAGAAATTTTAAAACGCAGGTATGATGAGAATACTTACCTTTTACTTACCAGCAGGACAACCTGGGGCATTATGTCTCAGCTGAGGGCATATTTAATTACCAAGTGTTCTGCAAATGCTTTCCAAATGGTATAGATAAAGCCATCAACAGTGCCGACTTTCCGGAGCATCTCCTTCTTCCTTTAACAGAGAAATGCCCGTATTCCCTGATACATTTGCATCTGCAGTGATTCATCACTCATGTAAATTTACAATTATTTTCTTCGGTTCTTCCAAACAACCAGGTGCCTACACAATGTGCTTGCTTTATTTCATTAGATAACTAACTTTATTGCTACACGAGCAATTTTATGCTGGAGAAAAAAAAATACGGCAGTACTCTTCTTCCTGCCCCCATTCAGGCGGCACCTTGCCACACCAGCCAGACTTAGAAATGATGACTTTAGCTTGTGGCTTACAAGAAAAGACTTCATATCACATATTAATTTTTAAAATGTTTTCTTAAGCCCCTTTCAGCCTTTCTGGCAAACCCGGAGGCCAGGTAAAAATGAATGATCGTAATATGGTTTTGTTCAAAGGCATAAAAGTTTCCCCTCGCCTTCTCCCCACGTCACAGCTGGATACCTCCATTATGGTTACTTAGGTGTCTGATGGTTTGTCAGAAAGCTAGCCATAACTTAGGTGGAAAACTGGACTCCATTAAAAAAACATTAAAGGCTGTGAGGGAGGCAAGTTGATGTGGCATGGCTCCCAGCAATAGGAAGCAAGAGTGCATGCTGAAGCTTGGAAATAGAAAGTGATGTCCTCATAAAAACATGGCTCTAGGCTGGTGTGCCACTAGAAATTCTTCTGTCAGTTTAGAACATTTAGCTCTAAGGGATTTCGACTTTCAAATGTATCTTTGGATGCAAAATAGGCTGCACAGGAGCAGATAACATTGAAGAAGGGAAGGAGGCATTTGCTCCCAATTATGATCAGTTTACGTTACACTTAAGATTTTATTTTAGGGTTTTTCTTTTTTTCCAGATAGAATATTTGATTGGAAAGTGTGCAAGGGAGTCAGACGAGCTACCTCGCTAACATCAAGCGGTCCGCTGGTCTGCCTAGCTAGGAAATGTTGCTGATAACTAATACAGCTAAACAATATTAAAAGCTTCAGCACCACTGGTTTATCAAGGGAAACCTTCAGCCTAATTGGAAAGCTCGAAGCTTCAGGCGTCTGAAATTTTTGGTTTGGGGCTCTTCCATGGCATTCCAATGCAGTATTTCCAATCAATAATGTGATGCTACGCACAGCACCATCACGAGCCTTATTAACTCCCCTGAGTTTTGTATTTGACTTGTTAAACTGTAAAAAGAGTTGGAGAAACAAACAGAAAAGAAATATCTTGGTCCCTAGCTGCCATAATATAAAATAATCAAATAAACAAACTCCAGTGCTCAAAGAAAACTGAAAATGTGGACAGATGTACTTGAATGCACAAAACAGGAGCGTCTTGGGTGACCTTTCCTTAACGTGATTTGTCTTTCTGGGTGTTAGACAAAGGGGTCATCTCTCCAGGCGGACTGAATTATGTGTGAAGATTGAGTGATGATGATGATGCAGATCCGCCCCCCAAAACCTGTAGACATGAGGCTTTTTTCCACAACAAATCGTGGTATTGCTAAGCCCCACCTACCTACAAGGGGTGGCTTCTGGCCATGGCGATGAAAACATCCTGAAGACGTGCAGTAGAGTCGGGTCCTCAGAACAACTAGCATCCACACCTGGGACAGGGGATGATTTTCGTAACCAACCGCCCTGCACAGAATCAAACAGCAGTATCTTCAAACTCTGGCGATTCCAATGTTTTTGGAATTGTGTGCTTCTGGAGAACTTATGCGAAAATTATCAGGGAAGGTTGAAACCAGGACTAGACCAGAACAAGATCCTTCCTGGGGTTTGAATTTTCCCTTTTCCGCCAAGAACCTGCCTTCATTGGAGGTTTGGAAGGGAACCCAGGGGACCTGAGCAGTTGATGTGAGCTAAGGGGTTGAGAAGGTGGAGTACAACTGAGTTTCAGCACCTGCTCTTGACCTTTGCTGTGAAACTTCGACTTCGGGAACCAGAGGACAAAAGCCTCCTTTGTGTCTCCGGTAAAAGAGACACAGACCTCAGTTTGAACCTAAAGACACATATTTACTCACATTTTAGAATTTCTGATCAGAATACATCTGACAATCACTGTTGGCCGGCTGTAGCTGGCCATAGTCTTCCCTGCTTGCACAGGCATAAAACTGTGCAATGGCTCCTAAGAGAACTTCAGAGATGATAGCAAACAAACAGGAAATGCAACCTCACCCACATTTTTAATGACATAGAGGATGAGCCTGCGCAGCAAAACATGAACATCCCTGACTCCCAGTTGGAAAATGGTTCAGAAGAGCCACATTTTGAATGTGAAGTTTTATAAAAACCTTAACCAATTTATTTCATTTCTTAAAAAAACCATTTTTTTCATTTCTATTTTTCTTTTCACACATGTGCAAGAGACATCTATGAGAGAAATCAATGCCAACGTAAGTTCAAGAGACTTACCAATAAGAATATAGCAAAAACCCTAAGACAGGGGCACCTGGGTGGCTCGATAAGCGTCTGCTTTTGGCTCAGGTCATGGTCCCAGGGTCCTGGGATCGAGGCCCGCATCGGGCTCCCTGCTCTGCGGAAACCTGCTTCTCCCTCCCCCACTCTCCCTGCTTGTGTTCCCTCTCTCGCTGTGTCTCTCTCTCTCTGTCAAATAAATAAATAAATAAATCTTAAAAAAAAAAAAAATAAACGCTAAGACATATAAAACCACTATGCTACAGTTGTGAGAATATTTCTTGCTTTCTTAGTGGTACATAAAATCATGATGGACCTTACAAATGATGACATCCGAAGTGAATGAAATACATAGTCTGTATGACCTAGAAGAGTTTATTAACAGCTCTGAACTTCAGATTTTTCCTTCTGAAAAAGGAGAATAATAACCCCCACTCCTAGGGAGATGGCGTGACCAAACTCTAGCCCCAGTAGAGTCCACAGAGCTCAATGTGGCACATCGTCTGTTCCCGGTCAATGGCAGTAAATATCAGTCTCTACGCACTTAACTACTTCACCCAGCCCACAAAATAAAGTACACAAAGTAAACAAACTTATTTACTTCTCCCAGTGTGCTTTCCTTTGTTGCTCAAACTTGCCAACTCTGCACCAGATGGACAAAAACAAACAAACAAACAAACAAAAAACACCAATAAGGTCTTGGTGACCATGTAGTTTTTGGTGATCATTTGTGAAATGGATGAAATTGTTATGTGGATCCAGTGTTCTGATGATAGAATGATGGTGACATCAAATCACATTTTTTTCCAGTGTCAATCCAGGAGAATAGAAAAGAATACATCAATCTCAAAGTCAGTAGAGGGAAATGTTTTAAAAAAATTTTTTTTAATTAAGGGTGCCTGGGTGGCTCAGTTGGTTATGATCCCAGGGTCCTGGGATCAAGCCCCTTGTTGGGGTTCCTGCTCAGTGGGGAGCCAGTTTCCCCCTCTCTCTCTGCTGCTCCCCCCTTCTCAAATAAATAAATAAAAATCTTTAAAAAAAAATTCTTTTAACTCCCTGAAACAAATAATACATTATATGTTAATTAAAAAATAAAAATAAAAAATTCTTTTAACTAAAAAAAATGACAATTAGAGAATGAGTCAACTAAAAACCCTAAAATGTTTTTAAATTAAAAGTCTGAGCAACAGTTATTTTTCTCTGATTCTAAGTCTTTCTTAAAAAAAGAGAGAGAATGAGCAATCTTCAACCTAAATTAAAATTTCTAAAATGAGCTTTTATTTACTTTTAGAAAATCCATTTGTCACCAGCTGTTTCTTTGTCAGTGGATAAACAGAGAACTTACGGACTTCCAGTGCTTTTTTCGTTCTTTCCTTGTCAGTGTTTCCCTGTGTACATCCTTACCATGGTACTGTGGGTATTTTCTTCTGCTTGGTGGGGTCGCGACTAGAGGAGTCATAATACAGAAGAGAACAAGGTGGTCAATGCATGCCTTAGCAAATCTGCAACTCTGCTCCTTTAGAAGGCTGGCTGGCTATGCAGAGAGAGAGGAAGACATTCACATAGAGAATATCGGGACAAGTCAGCAATGGTTGCTGCAGTCTACATGTTGGCATTTCACCACCCTTTCCATTCTGCTGGACTACCAACTCTCTGCAGGCCCTGGCAGACGATCTCTGCCCCCTCTCCAGCCCTCAGAGCACTCTGCAAATACTCCACTGGAGCTCATAGGTCTTGAGGAAGAGCCTACGTAGATGAGGGATCTTGAAGCCCAAGCTTCATTGCCTTCATGGTAAATCTGTTTCTGACTAAGAGGAAAAAAGGAACAAAATTGTATGTTAAAAGTAAAATGTTATGGGCGCCTGGGTGGCTCAGTTGGTTAAGTGACTGCCTTCAGCTCAGCTCATGATCCCGGAGTCCTGGGATCGCGTCCCACATGGGGCTCCCTGCTCAGCGGGGAGCCTGCTTCTTTCTCTCCCTCTGCCTGCCACTTCTCCTGCTTGTGTGCTCTCTCTCACTCTCTCTCTCTGTCAAATAAATAAAATCTTTAAAAAAAAAAAAAAGTAAAATGTTAAGCAAAAAAAAGTGGGGGGGCGGGGAAGGAGTTTACAGAGCTTATTTAAGATTCAGGCACCCTATAACCAACCTCCTTCTGCCTCGGCTTTTCCTCCGGCAAGGAGGCACCATCACAGCCTCTTCCCTCTTGGGTTACTGTGCTGATCACAATCAAGATAATCCATATAAAGTAGTTGGCACCACACCTGGTGCATAATAATTGCTACTATTCTTTATCAGCATTCAACTAAAAGTTGTTGACATTGATTGAGCCTTTATTATACTCCAGGCATTGTGTTAAGTGTTTTACATGGAGTCGCTTATCTGATCCTCAATGTCCTCTCAAATATATACTATTATTCTCATCCCAACAGATGAGGAAACAGAGGCACGGAGGACTCAGGTGGCTCGCCCAAGGTCAAACGTTAAACAATAGAGTTGAGATTCAAATCTAAGCAGTCTGACTCCAAGGATTGTACATGTAACCACTGTGCTCCATATTTCATTGATTCTTAAGAGACACATTTTTTTAATAGGATGGTCTTAACATCAACAATAGTCATAGTTTGGCTGCATTCCTTTTTCTTGTGAGAAATAAAATAATGGCATGTTTTACCGTTGATGGCATCTTGGATTCCATCAAATAGAGGGTACTGCTTCATTACAGAGTCAGTGTGGAGAAGCTCAGGTTCCTGTTGAAATTCTCAAGCAAGAGGGCCTTTCACCATCCAGAAGAGCCATGTCAAGGACAGGGACCAGAGTACAAGACTTTGCAAGGATCTGAAACTCTTCTGTTGTCAGCAAGAGGCCAGGGGATGGGGTCATCCTCCTGCCCAGCTGAGCAGCACAGCGGGAGCCTTGAGAGGTAGGGTCAGGGCAAGGCAGCCCCCGAGCAACTGTCTCCCTGCTCACGCAGAAGGTGTAGGGGTTCAGGATTCCTGAGTGTGTTCTCACAGATGTGGTTCAAAGACTGGTCAAAGTTCAAGGAACAAAGGCCCAGAAGCAAATTAAGAGTAAGATTCCATGGATATCCCTGGGGGGAGGTGGGGGGAACCTCTCTTTAGTTAGAGACCATTTCCTACAAAAAAGCCAGGGCTACCCAGAATTCCTTACACCCATGTCTCTAACCAACTGGCGCATGATCAAGTTTAGTAAGACACAGAAACAGAACCATTGTTAATTTATGACAGGGAAATGATAATCAGC
This sequence comes from Mirounga leonina, assembly GCF_011800145.1. Taxonomy (NCBI): domain Eukaryota; kingdom Metazoa; phylum Chordata; class Mammalia; order Carnivora; family Phocidae; genus Mirounga; species Mirounga leonina. The sequence goes on from NW_023270854.1 coordinate 44,104,504, forward strand.
CTAAATCCATGATCTTTCCTTTTCCAGGGATCCTGAGAGACAGACTTAGGCCACATCCTAAGACTGTAAGTCAAATCTTCTGTTTCTAGGCCTCACAGCCTCTCAGGGGCCTCCAGTCATTGTGGACCTGCTATAAGAATGAATCAGTGGAAGACAGTGAATGAGATGAGGGGAACAGCAATACCCTCCAAGCCCCAGGAGTCCAGCACAGGAGCTGGTTCGGAGGAAGCTATCCTGGATCAGGTGTTCACGGAGCATTGCTGGTCCCAGGAGTCTGGATATCTGGTTGACTAGAGGAGCCAGGTCATGCTCACGACTGCAGTAGTTTATGTACTGGCCCTAACTGGGAAGTTCAAAATCTCCAGAATGTTCTCAGGCCCTAAGAACTCCAGGGAAGTCCTGACTCTTGTGATATAGTTGGAAGAGACAGATGGATAGAAAGAAACCTTCAGGCTGGTTTAGGGTTGAGCTGCTCTGCCAGACAATGAGTAGTGACCGGCATTTCTGGACATTTGGGAAGGCTCAAGGTCAAAGGCAGAGGTTTGTTTCTCAGCTCACTTTGATGACTTAAAGAGTGAGTAAAGTCTGGATGCAGTGGATGGGTATGGGCAGTTAGGAAGATAAGAAGAAGAAAAGCCTAAGAACCATAAAGACAATTTTACTTCCAAGTTGAAAGGAAATTAGGAGCAATTGTCACACTACTAAGAAGAGGAATGAAAGGGAGGGGGGAGGAGGGAGTGAGTGATGAAGGAAGGGGTGAGGAAAAGAGGGAAGGAGGGAGGGAGGATGGAGGTGAGAAGGAAGGAGGGAGGGAAGGAGGGAAGGAAGGAAGAAGAAATGAAGAGTACCCCACAGAATGAAGAGGACTCTCCAAGAAGCCCAAGGTAGCAACCTACTGTGACTTCACTACCCTGCCCAAGAGCAGGCAGCCTGAAGGCCCTTTAACTCTTCCGCAAACCTCAACAGCCCATGTTGTATATGTCTCATAGGGGGAAATAACTTAACAAAATAAAAAAGCCTTTAGGTTTCAAAGCCTAGTCACCCAAACACTTTTATTTTAAATCTTAAAGGAACATGCATACACCTAGTCATTGAGTAACAACTTGAGTTGTTGAAACAAGAATAGTAACTAGAACCACCAAGACTCTCTGGGGTTCTTCCTGTGAGGCATTCTAGGGTGCTAGGGGAGCTGATATAAGGCAATGTCTTATAAATGACTCCCCCTCAGTGCACCTTGCATGGGCGTCTACCAGGGAGGAGGAGCGGGTCCATCTAGTCTCCTATACCAGCTGGAAGTCTGAGTGTGGGAGCTGCAGTGGGCAGCTAGATCACCACAAGAACTGGATTTGATATTATAATTGAGGGTCGCTCCCAGGAGAAAATCTGCAGCAGTGAACTTGAGGGAAAAGGGCAAAATCCAGGAATAAGGAGAAAATGGTTAATAGCAAGCTGAGGGGCAAAGAGAAGCTCAGCCTTCCGAATCCGCTGGAGGCTAGTTAAGACACCGTGTAGAGGTGTTCAAGGTCTCGTGCCTCTGAGCACACAACCAAAGCCTGAGAGGAGGAGGTAAATTGGAGACTGTGAAACAGAAAAGTGTGTAGATTTATGAAAGGAGCCTTTAAAAACTGCGCACTTTATCAGAAACTAATGAAACAGAAGCATCCTCTCCCTCTTCTCCCCTATTCCTTTACCATCGCTAATCAAAAGGACTGACAAATAAAATAAAAACCCTGTGAAAATGTGAAGGGGGGAAAAGAAGACAGACAGGGAGGGTTTGGTGAGGAGGGGAAGAGAATTCTACATTGGAAGTCAGACTCCTACAGGTGAGACTGGGGGCAAGAGTTTCCAATTACAGGGAAGGGTGAAAATGGCAGAGAAGATATGAAATATCGTATTTGTGTTTGTTCTGTACCGAAAATGAGGATATTCCTACCCCCAGGACAATTTTCACAGAGAGCAGAATGCTCTGTGAGGGAGGATGTTCCACTCATGTTCACCAAGCAGCCCACATGGGGCTGTCCCGCCCACCATTGACAGCTCATCGGACGCCTGCCCCCTACACTGCAGCTATGACCCTCATGGGTCCTTCCCTGCAGACAAGAGCATACACTGCGGACTCAACCTCAGCACAAACACCCACAGACGTGTCTCCTTTTCTGTCAGGAGCTACTCCAGTTCACCTGCCTCTGATTTTTCTTCCCTGCTCCATCCAAACCACATGCTGAGAAATCTGGAAAATTCTATCTTCTCTGACCTTCCTACCACCCCAGAGACCCTCAGACTGCCTCTGAGGTTAACTCTGAACTGCTACACCTGGTCTTAAATGGCCCACCTTGGTGCACCCCCACCCACAATCCTTCAGTTGCAACTATTCTCTCAAACCCATGCTCACGTGCGCAGATGACGTCCATTTCTTGTGTGCTCTGCCCTCTTGCTCCTTCTGCCTGCCCAAGGGCCACGTCCGTTTAAGCTTCACCTCTTTTTTTTTTTACAGGTTGAGTGAGATATATTTCACATACTACAGAGTTCACTCATTTAAAGCATACAATTCATTTAAAGTGGATTTCATACATTTGGAAGGTTATGCCACCATCACTAATTCCAGAATATTTCCTCACCCCGAGAAGAAACCTCAAATCTATCAGCAGTCCCTCCCTTTCCCCTGTCCCTTCTCCCCAACCACGCACCTCATCCCCTGGCAACCATGAATCTGCTTTTGCTCTCTATGGCTGATTGCCTGTTCTGGACACTTTACGTTAATGCGATCATATAACATATGGTCTTTTGTGACTGGCTTCTTCCACTTGGCTTCCAAGGTTTGCCTATGTTTTAGCATCGATCAGCACTTCATTCTCTCCTGTTGCTGAATAATATTCCCCTGTTTGCATGGACACACCAGTGTTTATCTATTCATCGGCTCATGGACATGGGGGTTGTGTCCACTTTTTGGCCATTATGAATAATGCTGCTATGACTATTTGTGGGCAAGTTTTGTGTGTATATATGTTTCCAGTTCTCTTGAAGTGGAATAGCGGGGTCATATGGTAACTTTAATATTTGGAGGAACTGCCAAACTGCTTTCCAAAGTGGCTGTACCATTTTATATTTCCCCAAACAGTTTCTCTGCATCTTCAACACTTACTGTCTAAGATTCACTTTCAATGAGAAACAGACACGTCCAGCCAATTTCTTCATCTTTTCCTATGTGCCAACGTCTGTGCTTAGTGCTCTGTCTGTATCTGTTATCTTGTTTGATCTTTACAACACCCTAAGAAGCAAATGTAGTTTTCCCCTTTTCAAAATGAGACAATTAAGGATTGTTACTACATTAAAAGGTAGCAACAAGACAAAAATTACTGGCACGAGAGCAGAGATGCATCTCCATCTGTCTGCCTCCAAAGCCCACTCTCAAATACCAGCCTAGGGAGCCTCCCAAGATGCCTTTCCAAGACAAACCCAGACCCTCAGATCATGTATTCTGAAACGAGAGCTAGTGATGGTTTGCATAGCACCTGGTATTATTTTCTGGTTGTTTTTTATATAAAACATTATTTTCTCAACCAGACAGTAAACACTTTGTTGGCTGGATCTATTCTTTCTCCATTTTGTACTGGAGAAATCAAATATTTAATAAAGGTACAGTGACTTGACAAAAGTTTTTTAGTCTGACACTATTTCCCTTTCAGCTTGTTTCCAAAATGTTTGAGTGAAGCAAGAAGGAAAGATGGACAATGCTTACACTCAAAATCACATCTCTCTTACGGTAGAAATTTGAGTTTCAGAGAGTGTTACTGTTTTGTTTTGTTTTGTTTTTTGTTTTAAGCAAGGCTTTATAATACAAAGCCTCAGTTTTTCTTTGGGAACCCAACACACACACACACACACACACACACGCCCCCCACACATCATGCATACATACATATACACATACATACACATACATATGTACATACACATGAGCATTTTCTGCTTGCATGTTATATACCTGGGGCTTTGTACATGCCATCTCTTATCTAACACCACTGCCATTTCATACATAAGCTAACTGATGCTCACAAGTTCATTTGACCAAAATTACCTAGCTAGGAAATGGCAGAACCAACTCTGGCCCTTAAATCAATGTCCTTTTCCCTATACCACACCACTTGTCTCAGGTGTCCAAGAAGGAGCCATGTAGCTTGGCCGTGGGGCTCCATTAGTTTGTCCTCTTATCTTCTTTCAGCTCCTAGCTCACGGCCACCACAACCTGCCCACAAGGTCTGGCTCAGAATAATCTAGTCCTGCATTCCCACCTCTACACCTTCTATACCCGAGCATCCTGATCAAACCCCCTTACATGAAAGCATGATGGCAAAAGAAGCAGGTACAGTTTGGATTCATGGGTCTGGGGCTTCCGGTTTTGAAACAAACAGTCCTCTAGAACTGGATGGTATTCAGATAAATCCTTAAAAACATGCTCAGCCTCAATGGATTCCAAAGGGTTACCCAACAAACCCTGTGGGGAAAAAATAATTCCACAAATTTCAGTGGGGTCAGTTTGATCACATTCTCATTAGTTACATCTCCTAGACAAATATGAATGAGCATCATCAAAAGAATCTTCAACTACATCTAGGTAGCTTGGTTTTAATCCAGTGTGACATTAGTCACTTAATCTCCTTGGGCCTCTGTTTCTTCTTCTATTGGAAAAAAAGACAAAATAAAAGAAAACTATTTGATTGAAATACATGACCCTAAAGCCCCCTTTAAATATGAAATTGTATGATTCTTTAATAATGAGGAAGGGGCCTCTCTGGGAGGAAGAGGATTGAGAACAGGGTAATTTACCTGAACTCTACAGATGTGCTTCTAGGGGACAAGAACCATGTGAAGGGAATGCAGAAAATTTTGTGAGTTCATACTGGAAAGGAGAGGACCATAGTTTCTTTGGATTTTCAGTAGAATCGGTAACCTCCCAAATTTGCCAACTATTGGCTGTAGAACTAAAAAGTGGTTATGGGGAATTGTTCCCCACAGAGGGCTGTGCTCCTACCGAGGGCAATCTCGAGGTCCTCTTTTGCCTCTTACAAATGGTACAATACAAAATATTGAGACAAAAAGGGCAGACTGTTGAAAACGCTCTCTAGAGCTTCTAAAGCTTTGTCCTGTAAGGTAGCAAGCAAGGCAGTCCAGTTTTTTGTTTATTTGTTTGTTTGTTTGTTGTTTTTTCAGTGTGATGAGGCTCACCTGCATAAAAATGCCCTTAGGTCACAGGGATGCAGATTTTCACCAAACTTGCCAGGTGAGCCTTCCGGTGCTGGGGTCCTGGAAACCTGCAGGGGATTTTTACCCGTATTTAAGATGATCCTTCTGCATTTGAGAGCAACTGTTAGAGATTCACATCCTAGCCATACTGCTTTGTGCATCATCCTAAGGAAAGTCGACATTTGGCTTTATACATGATAATCATGTCTTGTATTTCAATGTATGTCTATAGATAAATGATAGATGGGATCTGAAAGCCAATTAAACTTAAAAATTTGGGGGCGCCTGAGTGGCTCAGTCGTTAAGCGTCTGCCTTCAGCTCAGGTCATGGTCCCAAGGTACTGGGATCGAGCCCCACATCAGGCTCCCGGCTCAGCTCAGCGAGAAGCCTGCTTCTCCCTCTCCCACTCCCCCTGCTTGTGTTCCCTCTCTCTCTATGTTTCTGTCAAATAAATAAATAAAATCTTTTTTTAAAAAATAAAAAATAAACTTAAAAATTTGGAAGAAGTATAAAAATAAGGGCTGTATTGGTTTCTCCTAGAGAGGTTTCTAAACTGAAAACAGTCTAAATACAAAGTCGGGATCAAACTTGAGTGCTGATATTTTGCTGTGAAGGACAATATTCCGTGTTCCCTTGGCTCAGAAAAAGGCACAGACACACAGTCTGCATGTCTCCTCATCCGTACGCCATCACTCAACATCAGGGCAAAGAGGAAGAACTGGATATTTGAAAAACAGAAACTATAAAATGAAAGATAATAAACAGGTGAGTTTTAAACAGGTTCATCTAGATGCAATGGGCCTTCACTATAAGCAATGGACTCCGAACTTGAAGGAATCTTAGGGGCATGTGTGTGTGTGTATGCGTGTGTGTGTGTTTTTAGCATGCCTTTGCTTTTTGTTTTAATTGTGGTAAGATGTACACAACATAAAACTTACCATTGTAATCATTTCTAAGCATTCAGTGGTATTAAATATATTCATATCCTGTGTAACCATCACCACCGTCCATCTAGATGGAAATGTTCAGAGCGTTTCCATCTTCCCAGACTGAAACTCTGTATCCATTAAATGCTATAATTCCCATTTATTCCTCCCCCTGCCCCTGGCAGCCACCGTTTAATTCTCTGTCACTATGAATTTGACAACTCTAGGCATTTCCTAGAAGTGGAATCATACAATATTTGTCCTTTTGTTCACTTGGCACATCTTCAAGGTTCACCCATGGTATAGCTTGTGTCTGAACACCATTCCTTTTAAGGCTGGATAATGTTCCATTTTTTTTATATGCCACATTTTATGTATCTGTTCATCTATCAGTGGACATTTGCATGTTTCCACTTTCTGGCTCTTGTGAGGAATACTGCCATGAACCCTGGTGTACAAATCCCTGATGGAGTCCCTACTGTCAATTCTTTTGAGTAGGATCATAGATTGTAGGATAAGTTCTCCAGGGCCTTGAAAACCTACAACAAAAACCACTAATGCCAAACTTATAAAATCACCAAATCCCAAGGGTGCTTATCCCTCCCCTTACCTACCCATTAACAATCTCGGTCTTCTTCCCCACCTTTTAGTTGTTTTTCCAAAGCGTCCTTTCTTTATTTTCATTCACTCTTTCATTTATTCATTCGGTAACAGGTATTTATTGGGCACCAACTGTGTGCCAAGCATTATGTGAGGCCCTAGAGACACAGAAAAGACAGAGTTCCTACCTTGTGGAAGCAGATGGTAATCAAATAACAAACAAATGCATAATTGCAAATCAACTAGTAGTCTAAAGAAAAAGTCCAGTAATCTACAAGTGCTTATGACAAAGAGCACTGAGCTGGTCCTGAGAGGAAGGAAGGCTTCTCTGAAGAAGTGACATTCGAGCTCAAGGATGAGCAGGAGGTACTAGGCTAGAGGAGGGAAAGAACATTCTTTGTACAGAACGTGCCTCCCATGCAAAGATCCTGGAGCAGTGAGCTGAGAAGTAGGAGTGGAGCCCCAGGGTGTTGGGGCAACCCAGACTGGGAAGAGAGACACTTGATGTGGGTGCAGAGGGTGACGGGCCTCGAGATCAGGCAGTAGTCCAAGGGCAGGGAGAAACCATTGAAGAGATTTGCTTACTTATTGATCATCTCCTCCTGAGGGTCCGACCCCTTCCATCAACAAGAGAAGTCGGTGTGGTCAAGAAGCTTAAGAAGAGGACCATCTCTGTCTCTGTACTGTAGCATGCATCTTTCCTGAGTGGAAGGGGAGAAATAAATCCTCTGCATAACTCGAAGGCTGCGGGCATAGTGGTGAACGGCTTTGTCTTCAATATTCGGAGCTGGTGACTTGGAATCATATTCTTTTGGAACTTCTGTTATTGTCCAGACAACTACTATTATAGATGTGGATGTGGAGTTTAGAATTCCGTACCAGTCAGAACTTTTGTTGACCACCAAGGACATTTGGAATTAAGCAAGCATCAATTCTGACGCGTTAGGCTATTAGACCACCTGTGGGGCTTGGGAGAGATATTTCCTCTCTCCATATAAAATGGTACAACTGCCTTTGGGGGGGGGTGTCCTCTTCCTTGCCCTAATGTATTACATAGTGGCCTCTGCCAGAGGTGAGGTACCTGAGTACCCAGATCAGGGTCCAATTCAGTCTGGGAAATCTTAGGTTCATTAAAAAGAATGGAATGTGTTTTCATTTGCAGGAACAATTTCCTTTGGTTTCTTCAAAAGGAAATGTGTGGATCTATAGCTATAATCCATATGATCCTGCACACAGAGACACACTACAGGCCGAGAGAAGAAAACTGGAAGCATCTTAACAACTTTAAAGTATGAAAACAGACTTCTGCGAGGATTTTCTGTGATGTGACACGTGATATATAACCGGGCAGGAGGGGCAAGGCTTTCATCCTGTGAAAGATTCAAGTTTCACTGAAGCTGAAGTTGGGCAAAGTAATTACAAAGAGAAATGTCCTTTGGATGATAGTGGTTTTATGTACACAGCTTGCGTGGGGGAGGCGGTGTCAGCCCCCCCATTAGGTTTTCCTGGTCTAGTTAGGAAACATACACCATCAAGTTTCTCTGAAATTAAGGGCCAACTAATTAGGCCATGAAGATGTTCCCTTAGAACTCGCCTTGGTTGGGAAACACCTTTCCCTTTATTTGTCACCAACAGAGGACGAGGGAGGCACTGAGAAAGAGAAGGAAGATGTGATGCAAGATGAAACTCAGTGGGCATAGAAGATGACTGGTAACCAACAAATGGAGAACTTATCAAATGCTATTATGTCCATTCAGCCCCCAGGCGGTCCCGTGTTGGACCCTGTGAGCTGAGCTACATTCTAGAGATTTTGACCCAGCACAGTGTTGCAGGGGTATTCATCAGCACGGGAAAATGGGGAAGATATTTTCTGCTTCTTGCCTGCTTACCTGCCTCCTTCCTTGTTTCCAAAAATGAGGATGGGCATGGGCGACACAAAGGCTCAACCACACCATTAATAGTTACTCTTCCTTCAGGCAAAGTCCTCCCTTTCCTGCTCACTCACAGGACAGAAGGTTCTAAGTGACGTTTCCAAAGACAGCTGCACCGTGTTTGATGTATCTGGGTTATGGGTTTGACTAAAGCACCAATGCATCAGGGTATGTCAACAGCTCCCAGGAACCTGGCTCTATCTAGAAAGAGATCATCATAGAATCTCAGGAGACCTTACAAGGGGGATGATATCAGGGCAACTCTGAGAGTTAAAGTCTTCATAGATAAAGGAAAGAGAAGAGAGAAGGAGGAAGGAGACCTGCCTATTGGAGTTCATCATTCAACCTGGGAGCTTGACAACCTATGAATAAGGAAAATGGTTGATTTTGTTTCTCTTGCTTTACTTACTAAATCTGTGGCATAGAACCAATTGTTTGGAAGGTGCTTTCACTATTCCAGTTTATATTCGTTTGGGGTCTAAGAAGCCAAAGATGAGTACAGACTTGACAAAATCGAGAACAAAATGACGGGTTATCATCTTTGTATAGTTTTCCCGGTTTTGTTGTTGCAGTGGCAGTAAAACTATAGGTAAGATAACATTTGCCATTTTAATCATTTTTAAGTATACAGTTCAGTGGCATTAAGTACATTCACGTTGTTATATAACTGTCACCACCATCCCTCTCCAGATCTTTCCATTTTCCCAAATCAAAACTATGTACCCGTTAAAGGCGAGCTCCCCATTTCCTCCTTTCCCCCAGGCCCACTAACTACTGATCTCCTATCTGTCTTTATGAATTTGACTCCTCTAAATACCCCCACGTAAGTAGAATCAGGTCATGTTTGTCCTTTTGTCCCCACTACATTTTAACATGGCCAGAGAATCTAAACAATTAGCCATAGCTAAACCCACAGTGTAATCAATAAAACAAAAACAGTGTATCTAATAATAACTTATCATTTTCCAGGTTCTGGGTTAGATGTTCTCTCTTTTATATTTTGCATTACAACATAAAGATAAGTTTTAAATTATGCATTTGTTGCAGCCCAAAGACTTAGCCCCTCCTTAGCCCCTCCCATCCAAAACCATTCCTTTCAGTAGGCTTTACCACAGGAAGAAAACGTAGGGAAATTCTTGTCCCCCACTTTGGGGAAATGAGGAGTAGCAGGATCACAATAATGCTTTACCTATCAAAATTTTTCAGAAGAGAACAATAAAAGACTGATGAGTTACTATCATTATCTTATAAGCTCTTTCACAGAGCCTTTGTTTTGTTTAGGGACGTGAACAATTAGAAAAGAAATAGACACACAGGCTTTGTTTTCTCAGCAGGAGCTTCTATATGTTTGGTACAATAGATATGGGATTTTTTCTTTTTAAAAAATTAAGATATCCATTATCTACAAAGCAACCTTAAAGGGACAGATTGAGGATTTAATTTTAGAATTTCATGTCTGACTCTCATAGCCAGATGGTCTTTACACAATGGAAGTTCCCTACCATTATTCATAATTGTTTCTTATCACTACTATCATTAATGTTATTATTAAGAATAATGTTGAAATCATTTAAACGCCCATGTGGAATAGTCTTGTCAATTTGCTCCCCGCCTCCCAGTGCCCATTTTAACTGATCAGACTTATACTCATTAAGACTCTAGAAACTGCTTTCTCTCTTGATAACTTTAAAGAAAGTACACAGATTCTTGCTTCCTGTAGCAATTTGTTAATAGTGGCTCTTACTAAAACTTGAAGACTAATATGTTTGTTTCTTGTGTATTATTATTATTATTATTTTAAGATTTTATTTATTTGACAGAGAGAGACACAGCGAGAGAGGGAACACAAGCAGGGGGAGTGGGAGAGGGAGAAGCAGGCTTCCGGCAGAGCAGGGAGCCCGATGTGGGGCTCGATCCCAGGACCCTGGGATCATGACCCGAGCTGAAGGCAGACGCTTAATGACTGAGCCACCCCAGGTGCCCCTCTTGTTTATTATTTTTGACCAGATTTTTTTTTATTCTTGGGTTTGCTTGTTTTTAACTAGAACATTTTCATGATTCTTTTTCTTTTAAATAAATTTTGTGTTTTTAACCATAGGATGATTCCATTGAATAAGTTTTATAGGGTTTTTTTCAGGGTGGAGCAGGGAAAGGTTTTTTAAAAATTGAAATATGACATCCATATCATTAGAGTTTTAAAGTTAGTAATATGCTTAAGGCAGACTTTTTATGGTTAGCAAAGCTGAGAGGTTCTGACACCCAAAGGATGTACGAAGAGATAACTTACATAAATGTATATGGTGCCCCGGAGGGGCCTTGATTGTATTATGGGGTTTCTCATGAACGGCTTTGGTTCAGACAGAAGAACAGTGAAGCAAAGCTAAGTGGTTCTCTACCGAATGGGCTGTGCATGAGACGAGTTACCCTGCAAATAGAAGTACCTTTCAGCGCCAGCTAGTTTACTATGAGGCACTGAAATAAGAAATAGAACAAAATAGCTAATGAAATGTTTGTCTTATTAAAAATGTCTCCTTAAAATAACCACCACGTTGCTTTAAAATGGATAGCCTCACAGATGACATGGAACAAGCTAAAAAGGATAAAGTCTAACGCTTGGGAAAGAAGAATATACATAAGTTGGAGAATGTAGAAATTGGGTAATACGGTTTTTGACCGACTGATTGGACTACTTTTTAGAGATTTGAATCAGCCCTGAAATTCATTTCTTCTAATATTCAAAAACTGTATTTTCTTTTTTTTAATTTTGCTTTTAAAGCACTTGCTTGCACTGATTCTGTAATTCCTGAAAGACAAAACATAAATAATTATAAAGAAAGAGATTTGTGGCAGAATTCTTAATAAGTATTTTTTTAAAGATTTTATTTATTTATCTGACAGATAGAGAGACAGCGATAGAGGAAACACAAGCAGGGGGAGTGGGAGAGGGAGAAGCAGGCTTCCCGTGGAGCAGGGAGCCCGATGCGGGGCTCAATCCCAGGAACCCTGGGATCGTGACCTGAGCCGAAGGCAAACACTTAAAGACTGAGCCACCCGGGCGCCCCTGTGGCAGAATTCTTGTCCAGTCCCATTTCTTATACCAGCAGTTATACGCAATGCTTAATTAATTGTTTTATATGTGTGAGGCAGTCTTGTCAAAATCAAGGATCCTCAAAGGAACAGAGTTTTCCCTAGTAAACAGCATCAACAGACCTAGGATTGTTCACAGCTAGAATTTACCTTGAAGAAAATCTCATTTCCCCCATTATTTTACATGGAAAGGTGAGGTGTCCATGTGACTTCTAGATGAAGTAATAAAGTGAGGCTTAGCTATTCTCTTTAAAAAAGATCATCCATGGAAATATCAATAAATTCGGTATCTCCCATTGCATAAATATCTTTCTTTTGTTTTTCTCTGTCTAAAATGGTAGTCAAGGGGCGCCTGGGTGGCTCAGTCATTAGGCGTCTGCCTTCGGCTCGGGTCGTGATCCCAGGGTCCTGGGATGGAGCCCTGCATCGGGCTCCCTGCTCGGCGGAGAGCCTGCTTCTCCCTCTCCCACTCCCCCTGCTTGTGTTCCCTCTCTTGCTGTGTCTCTCTCTGCCAAATAAATAAATAAAATCTTTAAAAAATAAATAGATAAAAATAAAATAAAATAAAATGGTAGTCAAGGTATCTGACCACCATCAAGTTTTATTTCTGAATTCACCTGCGTTGCTTCATAATGCGAGGTTATGACCAGTATTCACGTTGCACAGCTAGAGAAGAAACTTTGATAACAGACCAAAGTGGTCTAAGGGCTTCAGTACGAGGACCTGGTATCTCTTTCTCTTCAGAAATATGGGTGAGCAGAAATTGATGCCCGCCAGCGGATCTGCCACCATTAGATGATCTACCTCTTCCCAACGTGAGATTGTTATACAATCCTAACATTGACAGTGATATAGAAAACTATTATGTTTTCGAGAGGCTAATTATAAACAGGTGGTGGTTGGCACCAAATCTCCAGGAATCACAAACCCATTCTGTTTGAGCTTGTTAATGCCTCTATTCAACTCCAGGAAAATGTGCATATTCCATAGTATTATAGGGAGTTTCAGGTTGACTGATTAAAAAACAGGTGATTTCCTCCAAAACACTGACTTGAAGATAAAATAACCTAATTTGCCTTCCTGTGTGGCAGCACCTCTCATGGTAGTTATAGGTGGATGGCGCTGGAGCAATGGTGGAAATATTGTCCTTTAGTGGCACGTAGGGAGAACACGTGGCTGCCTTGCTGTGGCTAGTGATGTCCACGCATGTCCAGGTAGAGCGCAGGCGCTGATGATTCCCTCTGCTTCCTAAAGGAAAGTGCGGTGGGATTTTTAACTTGGATCTGAGTGTCTGCCTTCACTGAAAGGTTTTGCAATTTCACATCTCATCTCAGACAGTAATGTCCACATCTTGTGAAATCTCCACCAAGAATGTACCGCAGGGCTACCCCTGGACCAAGCCGTGATGTTCTGTGCAAACTCATGATTTGAGGGCTCAGTGATCACCATGTGACCAAATGAGCTGTCCCCACATTAACAGGAAAAGGGACTGCCACTGCCCTTAAAGAACATCCCATTTTCTCTTCCTCCACGGTCAGAGCGCTCAACTTTTTTTCCACCAAGCTCCTTGTTCCAATTCAAAATATCCTATTCTTGTTTTTATGCCTTAAAAACTGGTGGAACTCATTTTGATAGTGAGACCCAGGAAGATGGAAACAGAGGTCTGTATTTTCTTTCTGATTGTTTTCTTGCTGACAGTTTTATTGCCATTGTCTTCTGTGTTGCTAACGGTTTTTAGGCCCCTGCCCTCACTTCAACTATTTATTGAAAAAGGAGGTTAGAAGGGCTTTTAATATACTTTTCCCCCCAACTTCTTCATGATTGGCAAAAAAACGCACTGTAGCACTCACAAAATGCACACGTTCACCTGCACAGATAATAATCAGATAAAAAATACTTTTGGGTAATTTCATGATTGCAGGGGCTGATCGAAGCGAAGTTGGTAAATTCATATCTTATACTAGGCAAGACATGGACCCTGCTATTCACATGCCACTTCATTAAAAAAAAAATCTATCTCAGAATTTAAAGTCAGTTGTTCTCATCTTTGATTTGAAGGTTGTGAAGGTTATTCTTCTCTTTGTGTTGCCTGCTACAAAATAAATTTTCCCTCTGAATCCTCATAGTCTCAACTTTGAGTCCCCTTCAAACTACAGGAAAATGATGACCCTCACCACGATAACATGCAACATTACTCTGCAGTCCATTTTTTTTTTTTTAAGATTTTATTTATTTATTTGAGAGAGAGAATGAGACAGAGAGAGAGAGCATGAGAGGGGGGAGGATCAGAGGGAGAAGCAGACTCCCTGCTGAGCAGGGAGTCTGATGCGGGACTGGATCCTGGGACTCCAGGATCGTGACCTGAGCCAAAGGCAGTCGCTTAACCAACTGAGCCACCCAGGCGCCCCTCTGCAGTCCATTTGCCACTGGGATTACCACAAATTTAGCAATCAACCGAATGGATGGATCACTTTAAAACGTCAATCACTTATAGCTTAAAAAGAGTGTCTTTTTCTAAGTGATGTCATTCTGAAGTATTTAAACACCTTGAAAATGAACATTTCAGAACTCACTTTAATCGAATGAATATTATTCTCTTCAGAGCAGTTATCTTAGAAACCGAAATCCCAGTTAATTCCACTGCTTAAAATATTTTGCCACTAGTTTTTAGTTCATTCAGGTACTAATAAGAAAATTGGCCCCACTGTGTTTCTTTTTTTGACTCTAAATAGGATAAGCCATCTTCATTATTCACTTATTCCCAGAGCTGGTACTAATTTTGGGGGGGTGGGGGGGTGGAGGGAGAGTGGTTGTTACAAAAGTTAACCGTCAAAGGACAAGGATTTGTTGCCATCAGAGATATTTGATAGAAGGTGCTAACAGGTTGTTAGGACAAACTGCAGAAAGGGAATTCTGAAAGTATGGTCTTAAGCCATTAAGTTAAACGATTTAGAATGTTGTGCACAGTTTCTCAGGGTGAGTGCCCTCAGGGAGGCACCACTCACCTTGGTCCTAGTTCTGCCTCTCCAGGCCTCATCCTGGCCTTGTCACTGACTGGCGTGTGACCTTGGGCAAGCTGCTCCCGCTTCCTCATGTGTAAAATGATGTCAAGAACTAGGTGTCCACAAATGATCTGTCCAGCTCTAGCACCCCAGGACAACGACACGAGGCTCTCCAGACTTTAACAAAAGTCACTTCAGACCACACAATGCAACGTGTTAAGTCCTATCAGTCTCTTCTCTTCCCACATTCTCCTATATTAATGTCTCGCATGCCATTTGGGGGCAAGAAGAAAAGTTCTTAGTTGAATTTGGGGTTTTGTGGCCATTTGAAAAATTCCACTGCAGATCAGAGGATGTATCTACCTTATGTGGAGGGGGGAAGAGAAGGAGAATGTGCAAAGGCAGGTGCAGGTCACTGATATTTTCAAAGCAGACATCCATGTCTTATGAATTTGTTATATAAAAAACAAAACACAAAACAAAACAAACAAAAACCTACCAGGACCCCTGATTCTCATAATGACATTAATCTCTCATGTCATTATTACACTAATCTGATTGATGGTCTTTTTAAAAAGCTTGGCCCTTCTCTTCTCTGCTGGTACTGAAACGGTTGCTTACCTTAAAAGAAAGATGAGAGTTTAAAAAAGACTTCCTGTGAAATGCTGCCAATTGCAGGTATTCACAGGACATGTCTGGTTCTATTTAGGGGTGTTTTTTTTTTTTTCTTCCTTTCTTTTTTTAGTAGCCTTGGCCTTACAGCCTGGTCTTTTTCGTAAGAAATGTCAGCAAAGTCTTTGAATTAATGAACTGTGAAGTGCTCAAAAAAATATACCATTTCAAAAAGTATTCTGCAAGGACAGAACACTAATGAGAGGTGACCCTAGAGTTACGAGCAAATATCCCACTCTAACTACAAAGAATTAAGATAACGACTGGCTCAGGCACAATCTCTTTGAACAAAGACCTAGAGAGGAAGGAGAACTGATGAGGAGTGGGGGAGGTCAGAGCTAGAGTCGCAATCTCGGGAAATGTGTTTATGTTAGAGTCTCTTTAGCTCTGTTGAGCACTTCCGTCAAATAATGGAATTATACAACCCCCTGCCCCCCACCCCCATAAAAGGTACCAGGTGGAGGGAAGCAAAGAGAAGGGAACAGGCGAGATATGTTCAGAAGGTTGATCAAATAAAACCTAAATGATAGGTGTTTGGCTACACCTAATGTAGGTTTTGTTTTCTTTTAATTCTGCTATTTTAAAAAAAATGTGGTGTAACTCCTTCAATCTTTTTGCAATTCTGCATGGTTGAACATTTGAAATGAGTTTGTGTATCACCCCCAGGCGCTGATTCAGACTTGATTGGGGCAAAGCAGACTGCATGTGCTTATTTTTATCCACGTCATTTGGGACGTTATGTCGCCAAAGGAACCAAAAATGTGCTGCTCTGTTGCCAAATTATCACCTATCCTTTGATCAGACAGGGCGGTGATCCTCATCAACAAGTTGTGCGACCTTAGCGGAACAGCAATGTCAGGTCAACTTGAGAAAGTGAAGAGAGAGCCCTAAACACAAATAAAAAGAAACAACCAACAATCCTTATAATTATCATCATCTGCTGCTTTTCCCTCTTTTGGCAAAGAAACACTCCATCCATTTGCAGAAATCGCCCGCGGAAACGTTACATCAAAACTAATCACAACGATTAAAATCAGCTTTTCTGTGCAAGAGGAGGGTAAAAAGCAAGTTGGAGGCTGGAATAAGACTGTTTTTCCACCAAAAAAAAAAAAAAAACTGGAAAAAAAATTCCTATATGTATATTTATCTATACGTATAGGTAGAGCTTTATTTTTGAAGGAGATCAATTGTCTGCCCTGTGATCAGTTAATTTGATTTAAGTTTTATTTTGGAGATTGATTTAGACTGGAGGTAGAGGCATGAGCTAATTGTATCCTGATCCTTGCCTTGAGGGGTTTCAAAGCCCTGGAGCAACTCTTCTCTGTATTTTGTTCTGTCTACCTTAGCCAAGCTATTGCATTTCTCTCTGGTGTGGCGAGCCGAGCAGATCGCTGGGAGAGAAATCGGAAAAGGGGGGAGAGGAAAAGGAAAAGGGGACTTGGAGAGAGACTTTGTGCTTCAATGTTTCAGGTAAGATCTGACGGTTTGGGTTTGTTATTATTTGCTAAGGAGGGTATGGCTGGGACTTGGGGCGCAACTCGCTTTTACGCATGTGCCAGGCATGGGGCGAGAGCGCGGCACACTCGCACACACACGGCCCGCCGCGGCGGCTCGGGATCCGCTCGGGCTGGCGGCGGGGCAGCGGCTGCCGCCTCCTCCCAGGCTGCTTCTGCGGGTTCGCGGCTTTCTTCCTCGAGCGGGAGCGGGCGCGAGCGGGGCGGAGCGGGCGCGGCCGGCGGGGCCGGGGCGGCGGGAGCCCGCGCGCCGGGGCCCGGTTCCGGATCTGGGAGCCAGCCGCCGCGGCTCTCCGAGCCTGTGCCAGCGCCGCCCGCCCGCCCGCCGCTCGCGCGCCAGCCTCCCCGGCGGCCGCTTCGCCGCGACTCTCCCCCGCCCTCCCCTCACCCCTCCCTCCTCGCCGAGCCGCGCGCGTCCCTTTCTTCCCCGCGCAGAGCTCCGCGCCCGCACAGCAGCCCCGCCGAGAGCCTCCCGGCGCCGCGGGCCCACCCGCCGCCGCCGCCGCGGCCGCCGGCCGAGCGCCCCCAGCCGAGCGCAGCGCCCTGCGGGGTGCGCGGGGGCGGTGGCGCCCGGGGCTCCGCTCCTGCCTCCTGCGGGGGGTGGGGGCCCGCCGCCCCCTCCTCGCCCGCAGCCTCGGTGGCGCCCCCGGATGCCCCGTGAAAGACGCCATTGTGGCTGCCGAGCGGATCGGGCCCCGAGGCGGTTTGTCCTTCCCCTTTTGCCCGGGCCGGACCGCGCTGCTCCCCTTTGTGAGCCGCGGCCGGTGCCCAGCGCTGTCCGCCGTCCGTCTCCGGCCGGGCTGATCCGGATTCGCCGCCTCCGCCCACCGGGGCACCTTTAAAGCCCCCTCCCACCACCACCCCCTCCCTTTTCCAGCTCCCCCCCCCCTCCCCGGGTGCAAACGTTTCATTTATTTTTTAAAAAGCTCTCATTCCTCTTCCTCCCCACCTCCTCCCCGGATAAAGGGTACGGCACATGCTGCGGATTAGAAGTCTCCTTGGGAGGCGGGGACGGGGGAGGGGGTGCCCGGGTGGGGGCAGGATGTGAGCGCTGCAGGTAATGGCTGTGGCTTTGCTGCGTTCGCCTCTACTCGGCGGTGCCTGCAGCGCCCAGTCCGAGTCCGGAGCCCGCATCCTTCCCTCCCCTTCTGGCGGCCAAGGTTCCCTTAAAGGGACAGAGTTTCCTGGCCGCCTCCCGTCTCCGCCGCCTGAACCAGCGCTTGGGGCACAGAGGTGGGCGGGAGGGATGCAGTTTGGCTCCTTTCTGACCTCTTTCCGCCCCGCACCCCCCCACCCCCGCCTCCCGTCACCCCCCCACCCCCGCCTCCCCTCTTTATGGAAATGTGAAGTGTGCTTCCTCTCCCGCCCCCCAGAGGGACCTGGCTGGAAAATAAAAGAGTACGAGCCT
The DNA here is from genome assembly GCF_011800145.1 of Mirounga leonina. NCBI lineage: Eukaryota > Metazoa > Chordata > Mammalia > Carnivora > Phocidae > Mirounga > Mirounga leonina. The sequence goes on from NW_023270854.1 coordinate 44,122,889, forward strand.
CCTGGAAAAGAACGGATTGGGGGGCGCGTTCTGGTGGGTTCGCGTTAAAAGTGAGGTCGAGCCCCCCAAAACATCCAGGAAGAGGGAACCAGACCTGTGGTGCAGGAATCCCTTACCTGGACGCGTGCTCCGCCCCGCCGCCCGAGTACCGAAACTTCCTAGCTAGAGCCGGTCGGCAGGGTCTGCCTTTGTGCTTTCGAACACTTGCACTGTCGTGGAAATGATTTTCTGGGATCAAAACGTTTTCACCGTGACTGTGCTTCGGGGGCCGGCTGGGCGGGAGCCAACTAAGTTAGCAAAGTTGCAGATGGGGCTGTCGGCTTTGTGCGTGGAGAACAGCACGCAGGAACTGTCCAGTGTCGCCGTGGCACTGGCTTCCTCGCCAAGAGGTGCACCGCAGTCGGCAGCCGTAATTTGGTACAAATGCCGCATTACCCTTTAGATCATAGAGAACTGGCGGCTGCTTTCAAGCAAATACTTGACGGGGTGTGTGTGTGTGTGTGTGTGTGTGTGTGTGTGTATCCTTGCTGGAACTGGAAGAGACATAACAGTTTAACATACTCATTCTTTAAGAAACGTTTGCCTTCTGTTTTCAATCAACTAAGCTGGCAGCTAGAGATACAAGTTTATTTGAGAATACCCTCTGGGTACCAAGCATGCTTGGATTGTTTTAGCAAATTAAAAATGAGCAAAATGCTTTTACCTTCTCAGCAGTAGACTCCTTAAGAGACCTCCTGTTCTGTGTGTATGTGTGTTTTTTAGGGAAACATCTTCTGTGTTTATCTCAAATGTGTTTTTAATGTGGAAAAGGAGAAAATAAAGGATTTTTAAAGGCTGAGGCTGATGCCCTGGCATGATTCATTAAATCTGATTTTACATCAAGGAATTTTACCTGCATATATGGGAATCTGTGGCAACCAATAGCTAACCTACTTGGTGAATTTGAAATAGTAGTGGATCCATTTGTCTCCTGGATAATGGGCAATGTGCCGATCTATTCCTCGTGTTTATATTTGTGTGGCATTTGGCTTACCACGAGGGGCTGGCGTTCAGGAGACCGCACACTGATGGCAACAATTTGGCTCAGGAGCCCTGCTGCTGCTTGAATAAAAAGAATTGTTAGCGATTGTTATGATGACAGTGGGTTTACTGTTTACTGATTAGGCTGCAAAGGTGACCACTGAATTTTAAAACTTTGCATCACAGAGAAAACTTCATTGGTTTAGGCAATGTGTTGATAAAAAAAAGAAAGTCACTAGGCAAAAATATTACACATTTGCTGGGAAGAAATGTTGAAATGAATTGAGCGTGAATGATAGTTGGCAAAAAATCTCCCACCACAGTATTCAAAATGACTGCAGTGATTTTGCTGTATTAATTATGCCCGAAGCACAATATAAAGTTCTCTAACACACACTAGAGGTCTCTCTTCTAGCTGTAAGATTTGTGTGTTTGCAATTCTTTGCCGGGGCTTGCGTAGTAGGGGCCCAGTGATAGCCTGGTTCATCCTTATTTAAGTAATAGTGATTTACTGACCATCCACATTACTCTGATGTGAGGTATTTATTTCAGAGAATATTCAGTAATTATGGTACAAATTATGCTCCCTAAGTACTAGGAAAGTAAATGCATTAGGACTTCTAGTAGATGATGATGAAAATGTATTATTCCATTTGTTGAATAGCATTATGGACCTTTTGGCATACAATTATTTATCCAAAGCAATTTGTTCTTTAAATGTAAAAGTAATTAGCGAAAGATTTATTGTATCCAAGAACTTTCTGAAAATTAAACTTCCATGTAGCTCTAGGTTTAGGAGTAAGTTATTTGCACAAATGCTTTCTTATGTCCACGTTTTAAAATCAGAATGATTATTTCCTAATTCTGAAATGTGATGTTTTCTGCTAAGATCTCTTCCATTTACATCGCATTTGAGACATCGAAGGATATTTATTTATGAACCATCAACTCATCAAGTCTTTTATTTAGTTGGATCTTAAACTGTATTTCTGAACCTTCTTTGGGACTGCAATTTACAGTTTCCCAAGTGAGGAGAGGTCTTAATCTCTCCATCTTTAGGATGAACCATCTTGGGAATGAAAATGAAAATTTCAGACGCAAGCACGTTTGGTTATTTTAATAGCTTACTCATGCAGAAGCGAGAAACAAATTCAATTTTCTTAGGCACTCTGGCTTTTCGTTCATAAAAATGTACTAGATGTAAATCATGTTAAGCGTGTTGTTGAGTTTGATTTGAGATAACTGTGCAGAAAGCAACCCAGAGAGATGATCCTTTAAGAATAACAAGCCAGTATTCACTAAATTCATTCATTGATTCAACAACTGTTTATTTGTGCCTGCTGTATACGGGACGCTGTGCTAGACGCCAGAGACACAATATTGAGAAAAAGGCATTCAGAGTCCCAGCCTCCCAGAGCCTATGATTCACGTAGGGAGACAGACGTTAATCAAACAGTTGAACAACGATTAGAGCTTTGAAGGAAAAGGGACATAATCGGGTTTGTGTTTTGAAAGGATAATTCTGGTGTCACTGTGGGCAATGACTTGTGGCACCAAGAGTGGATGAGGCATAGCCCTTGGGAGGCTGTAACAGTCATCCAGGCAAGAGGAGACGGAGCTGGAGCTGAGGTTCAGGGAGTGGCAGGGGAAACAGACAGACGGAAGGATTCAAGGTGTATTTAGAAGATAAAATTGACAGACCGTAGTGAAAGAAGTGGTTTATCGGTGAACAAGAAGAGAGCCGTCGAGCGGATGCCTGGGTTTCTGACACGTTAACCGAAAAGACACTGGGATTCTGAAGACTGGGTAGATTTTGTACCTTTCACTTCATTTCCAGTAGCCAGAATGAGGGGCGATGAGGAGTCTCATTCTCATCCTGTGTAACTGATTCCACAAGGGAAACCCGAGTCACTCCCACTTCTCTGTCTGACAGCAGTGTAGGGAGCCCCTACAGTGTGGGGCACTGATCTCCCTGATCTTCACCTCGTTATCCAGGGCGCCTTTTCATTTCTAAATGTGATGTTCCGTTGATCCAACTCCAGCTAAGTTGGAATTCATCATTTGAAGAGGCCTGTGTTTAAGCTTCTGAAAGAAAAATCAAGTCTGTGCCTTACAGTGCAAAGAATTAGGTTAAAAATGTCATAAACATGTCATAAATTATTAGAAAACCCCTTTGACCATGCTTTTTACAAGCCCATTTACATACAAAGAACTGGCACAATGATCATAGATTGCTCACTGACAGAACTTTTAAGGAGCTTAACACAGTGATGTAGTTTGGGTCTGGTTTGAGTTGACTCAGCTCTGCTTTCTCCCCCTTAGTTAGATTTCAGTGCACGTGTCCCCTATCACACGTCCCAGACTTTTGGTGCTGATCCTTGGCTAGTGTTGTCTCAATATAACACTTTCATAATGAAGTGGACACTGTTTGTGGTATTTTTAATATCTTGTCCATTCTTTCCATTCATTCTTATTTCTCTAAAACTCGTTGCCTCACATGGCGCTTTATGAGCACATGTAACAATCAGGAGGTAGTGTTTTGCCCAATATGTTATTCACCACCAAAATAATATTGGCTGATGAACAGTTGATTCAGTTTAAAATAATCTTAAAATTAGGTATTCAGTTTTTCTTCCAACATCAAAACTTATCAGAAAGAGAATTTCAGCAAAAGAAATCTGCCATGAATGCTTAGAGTAGCTTTCTTTTCCTCTTTCTGGTTGTACTCCTCTAGGAGATTCCAGGTTGGAGCTCCTTCCCAGAAATTCGGGTTTCAGTTATTTCCAGGAAACAATTTGCAAATCACTCTCTGCATAAGAGTTTGAGACACAAATGCGATTCCATAGGATGCTTGCTTTTTTTTTTTTTTTTTTTTGGTGGTTCTCATGTGGGTGGCCCTGAGGAGGGCAGGCTCTGCTTGGAAAGACATCTTCATTTCAGCCAAAACACTCGTGGATGCATTTTTTCTATAAATATGGGAAGGATAATATCTGTCCAACCTGCCTTATAGGATTGCGGACAGGCAAAATATGAGTATGTATAGCAAACTGATGTGGAAATAAGTAGCAACTAGCAAGCCAACAGGGCATTTTTTCCTGAAGGATCCGTCCAAATTCTGGCCCCTTGCTGCAAAGTAGCAGAGGGCAATCTGGACTACTTCCCTAAACCCCCAAAACAACACCATGAGGCAACCGCATCTTACAGGTGAAAGAACTGAGGAACAGAGAGATTACGTGACCTGGCTGAGGTCAAAGGTTAGGCTAGTGGCACATCAGAGAGTCTGACCCAGCAGGCGGACTACAAACCCCTACCCACCATTAGCCGCTCAGCTGTCCCACCTATATCTCCAGTGTTCTGTCCAATTGATACTATTCGAGCACTTTTCATAGGCGCCTGGCTTTTCTTCTCTGCCACCAGCTTCCATTCATCCTCCTCTCTTCTCCCTGCCCCCACCCGCCTGGTATCCCCTCACCAGCACCTGCCTGCCCCTGCACCCCCCTCTTACACCAGAGACAGAACAAATGAAAAGCAGTTTGAGGTGGCTGTGATCACACGTCTGAATCGCTCCCTCGCTTGTGCCGAGCAAATCATTCACTCTCACGTATCTGTCATGCTGACCACAGTGGGGGTTCGTTTCCCGTCCTGGGGAGAACCGACAGCAATTCAGGTCTTGCCACTGATACCGAGGCTGCAGTTCAGAAGAGTTAAGAACTGAAGAGAATGTTAACTGGATAGATTTCAAATGCTTGCTAGAGGAAGGGATATTCTTCCCGATCAATCTTTCCAAAGCTTCTGCTGCTACATCACTGAGTCTTGTGTAGCACTTTCACTTTGCTGGAAATCTGTAGCTAATGGAACAGAAAATGTGTGTGAAGTGAAAGACCCAGACTCGCTACATGGGAAAAAAAAAATCTGTATTGTTTCATGTTGTCAACCCTTCTGTCTTCCACCCACCCACTCCCACATCCAAATCTCACTCCAGCTCTTCCTAACTGTATTAAGTTGCGTAAGTTACTTAATCTCCCTAAGCTTCGATTTTCTGAATTGTAAATGACACACTAATAGTCACTAGAAATGAGTTAATGATATAAGATCTTTGTAAATGAAATAATATAAGATCATTGTCAATGAGATAATAAATCCTAGGGTAGTTCTGAGGATTGGAGGAGATGGAATGGAATTGCATATATGCCTGGCACGTACTAAGCGCTCCGAATATATCCATTTAATATCACTAATTCAACAGGGACTATGTTTATTCCTCTTTGCTTCCTTAGTTCTTGATATGTGCCTGGCACACAGGCTAAGTGCTCAATAAGTAATTGTTGGACACATGAACAGGGAATTTCAGAGAACCCAAGAATAAAGCCAGATGGTGATTTCACTTCCCTGTAAGTACTTTTTGCCATTGACAAGAGGGTCCAAGTTCCGTCAGATGCCCTTGCTGGATAGTTATGGGCTTATTCTAACCAATTAGATCAACCATTTGGGAAGAGACTCAATTTGATCTGGGGAACTATATTAAGGCTAGAGAGGGCATTGCTTCAAAGATGTCATCGGTTTACCTTTCGATTACTCACATGACAGTCCTTCTGTGCACAGCTGTCATGAGATCTCCAAATTCTGCAGACATTTAGAACCGATGCTGTGAAATGACAAAACCACTAGGCTCTGAACCCATAATGGGAATCAGCGAGTTTGCTTATTACGTAGCAGAGAAACATCGGAACAAGTCTGATACCCATTCCATCCAGCAGATGGCAGTGGTATACATTCACAAGCAAATTCTTGGACTAGCTTCTGGTCTTTTCTCTTAACTTTCTCACCACGGCCCCACCCTCAGTGGCAAAGGAAGTCTGAGCCAACTTTCAAAGACCTCCTCCTTCGCAGGAACAACTGAAGCTCCACAGGGGCGCGTGGGCCTCAGAGTCACCCATGTCCCCCTGGGCTGCGGACCAGCGAGGGGAGAGAAAGCAGGCGCTGTGCTCTGTTCCAGTCCACTCACTGCCAGGTTCCCAGAGATCACGAAGAGGTCTGTCTGCCTGTGCGTTGAAGCAAATCAGTGCAAGAAAGTGCTGTCGACCTCTAGCATGTAGGACGCTAGCACATGCTGTGGGTCGAGAGCATCTGGGTTGCCAATTCGTAATCAGGGATACTAGTGAAGATGACAAGCCATCTGAGGCAGGCACGTGCCACCGGGGAGTGGAAGGGTCACGTGCAACTGGAGACCCTCATATACCTCTCTTATGAGGGGTAGTCGCTTGGAACTGCGGACCCACTCTTAGCTGTGTGACCCTAAACCTTGGCTTCATTATCTGTACAAATGGGGGTACTGACAACCACCTCCGAGGGTTGTTGCAAAAATTAAACAGGTTACACCACCTTCTCTGCCAGGCTGTTTTCCAAAGACTTCGTAATATAGTATCATATCAGATCTTCATTCATCACCCAAGTGGGTGGTACCATTGGTATCCCCACTTTCAAATGGGGAAATCAAGGCCCAGAGTGATTAAGTAACTTGTCCGGGGTCACATATGGGTGAGTGATAAAGCCAGGATTTGGACGATGTGCTCAGGCTTCCGACTATTACTACTAGCTGATAACTATTAAGCACTTTTCTTGTGCCAGGAACTTCACGTATGTTAGGTCCTCTCACCCTCTCAGCCACCTGTAAGGCGGGTGTCATTGACTTCCCCATCTTATCAAATGAAGAAAAAAATACTCACTCTGTGTCCTGCTCTGTAAGAAACACAGGAAAACAAATTAATGGGGAGACTGTCAAGTATAGTGCTAGATAGTGGGTCCCCTGTAACCGCTAGAGTGAAAAAAAAAATGTTCAATGTCTTATCTTACCCTTCAAAATTTCCATCAGGGTTCTTAGATATTTATAACCTCAGAACCATTTTGAGAAATGGTGAGTGGCCCACGAAGATGAGGGTTGGTCCTATTTCTGTTTAGCACTGCTGTCCTCTCCAGAGTCATTGCTCCTTATTTTTTTGAGGACGTAGGAAGATCCAGGTGCTTTGCCAGATGGCCATCGCCTTCCTCTGCACATGAGGGCCGGCTCTTAACCCAGCACCATTGCTTGTGAGTTCCAGGAAGTCATAATGGTGAAAGAGAATTCACCTGCCGTATGAACTAACTCAGTCTCTCTCTGATCAGAAATGCCATTCCAACTCTGGGAACAAAAGGCAGGTTTTAGAATCTGCAGTCTAATGACTTTGGACCCGACTTCTCTGCAGTATGCCCGAATGAAGTCTGGGAGAACAGACAGCTCTAAATGAGGGCCAAAATTTCAGAAGGAAGCCTTCCTCAGTGCTGACAATACTATAGTTCAAAGGTCTGAAGTATGGAGAAACGGATCACTCTAAGGCTGCACAAATTAAACTAGCTAAGAGCTGCAGGTGGTTTTCTACAGGAAACACAGATCCCAATGTAGACCTACCTCTAGTGTAGCTCATCCCCACTTAGTAGAAGGAGCCGTGCGAGTCCATGGCCAATGGAGTCATGGGGACCCCGCCAGTCATGTATATTGCTGGTCAATGAACCAGGGCTGAGTAAGTGAAAGACAGAATGGAAGTTCTGCAGACTTCTACCTTAAGAAATCAGAGACATTTCTTATTTTTTCTTCCAACTAAGCGTTTGTGCTCATGCAAATCTTTGAACAATGTTATTCTTTCATTTCTGGTGTGTCTTTATGTCTAAATGCATTAGAAACTAAGACTATTTCTAGCTAAAGCACTTTAAAAAGCTCAATCATTAAGCTCTGCATAATTGTTCAAGGGGTCTTCTTTGTTTCTTTTTCCCTCTCCCAGAAAATTCCAAGTCAAAATGAATTTTAAGATGCAGACTTAGATTCAAATTTTACTTTGGAAACATGCACGCAGATTGCTTTGAGTCACACTTTTTTTTTTCGTTGTATCATTGAAGCATTCATATATCCCGAGTTATTTTTGACAGCTCTTTTGCAAATTACAAATGTATGGTAAACACCTTCCCAAATTATTCTGATAAGGAATAGAACAAATACACTTTTTAAGACTTGAAAATTATACCTTCTGATAAATTTGTGCTAACCCAATAACCGTTTATTATAGAAGTAGATAAAGTGCTCCTGAGCTGATTGATTTATAAAGTTCTTTGTGAATAATTGCTTTTAAAATCAGTTTTTAGGGGTGCCTGGGTGGCTCAGTTGTTAAGCGTCTGCCTTTAGCTCAGGTCATGATCCCAGGGTCCTGGGATCGAGCCCAGCATCGGGCTCCCTGCTCAGTGGGAAGCCTGCTTCTCCCTCTCCCACTCCCCCTGCTCATGTTCCCTCTCTCGCTGTCTCTCTCTCTCTGTCAAATAAATAAATAAAATCTTAAAAAAAAAAAATCAGTTTTTAAATATGAGTTTAGATAGCTAGACATATAATACAGATACTTACGGTCAGTTTTTTGTTACTTAAGGGGTGATGGTATAGCTTCCATATGATCTATCTTCTCTTATTTCCATTGCTCTCTGCCTTTTGGCCTCATAATTACTTTCTGATAACTCTGTCAAAGGATTGATGAACAAAGGGAAAGAAACAATTTTCAAGTCCATTTCTCTTTCTTTCCCTCTCCCTGCTCAACAACTTGATAAGGTATGTTGGAAAAACAGTCAGCTCTCGATTCATGCTAACCGAGGAACATAACAAGATGAATAATCCAAAGGAATAGGCAATCCCAAATCATTTGTATTCAAATCTTGATGTGATTTATTAAGTAGGCTAGTAGTAAATACTGCGATCTTAATTTGCACATTACAATTGGATGCACATTTTTCTTCTCTATTTCAATTTCTGCAGTCATACAATATGACTTTAGCATTAACATGAATGACTCATCTGACCCCTTAACGAATAGTCTTTCCCAGATTTGAACATGAATCGATCTTCTCTAAAGTATTGTCTAGCTCGGTGATTAGTATGCATCAGAATTGCCTAGAGAGCTTGTTCAGAGTCCTGCCTCCACCCCAACTCCCTGATCAGATTGGTCTGGGATGGGAGCTGAGGGTTTGCATTTCTAACAGGTCCTCAGTAGATGCTGATGCTGCTGTCCCAAGGACCGTACTTTGAGAACCTCTGTTCTCAGGGAATAGTAGGCCCTAGGGATGTTCCTGGAGAGAAGTAAAAGGATTCATCAGACAAGTAGATTTGGGAAACATTGTATCTTTCTTTGATGCACGCTGGACATTTTCATCACAAGGAACCTTTCCAACTCAGCACACCCCAACTCTCCTATGCCCTCCTACTAAACCTGCTTTTCGAGCCTTCCCTACTTCCTCTCTTCTTACCTCTCTGATCCTCCCTCCTCCCTGCCTGCCTGTCTTCCTTGTCCTCTCTCTCTCCTTTTCAGCCTGGGCTCAGCGGACCACCATTTCTACAGCGCACTCACTAGCACCATCAATGTCTTCTTTGTGTGGCCCCTCTGTCATTCCCACCTTGCCAGTGCAAGTCCTGGAATACCTTTTTCTTTCCATACTTCTGATCCTTGGAGCCTGAGTGACACGGGGGAAAGGTCACATAATTCTTCTCATTGGTGCTATTGCAAAGTCATTTCCTCCTTGCAGCCCGCGGAGACTTCCTTGGTTTTTACTGTGCCAGGCACTACCCTGAGCCTTAGAAATAGCAACAAGCAAGGCAAAAAAAAAAAAAAAAAAAAATCCGGGGTCTCCTGGAGTTTACATCCTAGAGCGGGGAATGAGAACTTCATCAGATACAGTTAAGTGCTATGCAGAAAATTAAAACAGTGTGGTCAGGCGAGACCTCCATAAGGAGATGACGTTAACGCTGATGTCTGTATGGCAATCATGGTAGCCCATCTTGTCGGGAACCTTGATATTGCATGGCAGCCCCCGATTTATTTCTTATCTCATTTCCCCCGCGAGGCTTTTCTGGATCTTTTTTACTCTTCTCAAATTCCAAACCCATTCCCACTTATCAGATAAACTGGCCTCATGATTTATTGAGAAGTCACCCACTCTCTCCACTTCCCTGACACCAAAAATCCCATCCACGGCTCCACTAGTCCTCTCTGCCTTTCCTGCTCTCACTGGCCCCTTCCCCTTAACCTGTAGCCATTTGCCAGACAATTCATCTGTTTTTGTCCCACCCCACCCCCATTCATGCGTTTGAGCCCTAACTAAACCCCCAGTGTGAATGAATTTGGAGTGAGGCCTTTATGGAAGTAACTAAGGGTAAATGAGGTTATAAAGATAAGGCGCTGATCCAGCAGATCCAGCAGATCCAGCAAGATTAGTTTCCTCAGAAGAAGAGACACCGGAGAGCTTGCTCTCTTGCAGGCATCCATGAGCCAGGAAGAGAAGTGCTCACCAGAAGCCAAATCCTTCAGCCTCCAAAACTATAAGAAATAAGTTTAGCTGTTTTTTAAAACCACCCCATCTATGGTATTTTGTTATGGCAGCCCAAGCCGACTAAGACACGAACCAGAAAACCCCTCTGCCTAATGCCCAGTGGCTTTCCTCCCCACCTCAGTCTGCTGTCTCACCCCTCACCCCCCTTCCCTCCCTCGTAGGCCATCCTTCTCGAGTCACCTTTTATTTTAGAGTGTGTTCTGGTGCCTTTTCAAAATGGAACAGCACTGCAAGACCTAGGATGCTCTAAAAGGCTTTATTTTTAACTTCTCTTGGGATTGGGACCGGTGCAATCCCCCATAGTTTCATGCACCTTAACTGACCGTAAACACCGAATTCGGGTCTCTGCTCGTCTCCACACCCAATCACGTCACTTGGCCAAGTTCCCTTTTTTTTTTTTTTTAAATTTCCCCAACTGGATGTTTTTTCAAACAATTTAGAGAAATAGGGAAATGTTCTATTTTGTATTTCTCTTCATCCACACCGTTGGTTTTCTACTTCTTTCCCAATTAGAATGCTAATCACCCTAAGCAGGAGTAGAAGTTTAAAAAGCAAGACTGGGAAGATGGTTGATTCTTTTTAAGGAAACTTTCCCTCCTAGACTCTGTTTTCTCTGTTTAATTTCATTAGAATCCCATCAAGCATTGCTTATTTAGTAGCATATTGTCACAGACACATGCTCCACAGGCCCTGGATCTCCAGGGGAGGGTCAAGTGTCATTGCTCCCCGAGATCAACTGTAGCAACCAGACCCCAGTCACTCTCGGTGAAGGAGGGGTGATAAGAGATGGAGATGAGATAGAATCAGGTCAACTCCCTTCACTGCTGCTGTGGATTTCCTCCAAAGCTTCTGTGCTGATCATAGAAAATTCCTGGGCCTACCCCCATCCCACCTGCACAGAGGAAGCCAAAAATTCCTAGCCAGCACTCCAGTGATTTAAGAGCAACTCCAAGATTCCACAGCACGTGGAAGAGAGGCAGGCAGAGAAGGGAGGGCTGAATGAAGCCATGTCTATAAAGCACTTTGCATAGTGCCTGCCATGTAGTAAGTGCTCAGAGAACGGTAATGATTATTATCAATGCCATTGTCATCGTAATCACTGTTGTTGCTCATCACACACACACACACACACACACACACATGCATATACACTAGTATATGAGTGAGGATTCTTTCTGGTTCTACATGGAACCTACAAGGATTGGAAGAATTCAAGATGAAGTTGTGCAGCTCTTGGTGGAGATTTGAAACCTGCCATTATAGTTGCCTAGAGGGCTGGTAGAGAGTCACTGAATTCATGCTGCAAGAAGGGCATGGAGCAGATTATACCTGTCTCAACCCCATCAGATTAGTCAATACTTACAAGCAGCTAAGTGTTTAGGCAAGCATGGCATGCCAGAGGAATGCACCGTGGGTTCTAGGATGAGGGGTTGTCATAAATTGGGAGTGAGAGACGTCTGCTTTAGAGACCAATGGGGAAGCGAGAAAAGGCAAGTGGACAGAAGATGCGTCTCAGTGCCCAGGCTCCCTGTGGAGCATTCAAGGAGCAAAATGCCAAGCCAACAGGGAAGAAGATGCCATGGGAAGAATTCGCAAAGCCGAGACTGAGCTACAACGGGCAGAGGAGATCCTGGTGTAAAGAAAGTGTATTTTTAAAAATCCAAACTATACAAGTAAAATAATAGACTCTATGCTGTGAGTTATAAGCAACCAACACATCAGACACTGTGAGACTCCACGGAAGGCCAAGCCTCTGCCCCAGATGCTTGGAATCTTGGGAGAAAACAAGATAAGTGATGGGGGGGGGGGGCGATGATAAACAGAGGGCTAGAGGCCCAGTGGTGAGCAGGTGGAAAAGCTTGCTGGAGGAGGTGGGGGTGTAAATCGGTCTTAGAGACACAGAGGTACAGTGCACCAGGTTAGGACAAGGAAGGGGACCAATGAAGCAGGGTGAACATGCAAAAATGAATTGAAAGGTGGGTGAGAGATTAGCCCACAGAAACGGGGGTTTCAGGAGGAGAGCATTGAGTCTAGTGGCCTCCGCCTTCTGACCCCATCCCATCCAGCTCTATGATCTCTGCATGTTGGCCACTCTCAAATCCAACCATCTGACTCTGCCATCCTGTCTGACGTGCCCCTAAGCTTCCTCTGCTGTTTCCTCTTTTAAATATTGCACCCGGGGGCACCTGGGTGGCTCAGATGGTTAAGCATCTGCCTTCGGCTCAGGTCGTGATCCCGGGGTCCTGGGATCGAGCCCTGAGTTGGGCTCCCTGCTTGGCGAGGAACCTGCTTCTCCCTCTCCCTCTACTGCTCCCCCTGCTTGTGTGGTCTCTCTCTCTCTGTCAAATAAATAAATAAAATCTTCAAAATAAATTAAAAAAATCTTTAAAATAAATAAATAAATAATAAATATTCCATCCGTTCTTCCCTGGGAACCTCATGTCCCTAGACTTGAGTATGAACAATGCAGCCAACACCACTGTTTTCCACCTGTGTGTTTCTAACTGCCTGGTGAACGTGTCCAGCTGGCAGATACCACCGTCTCATGAGGTCCCAGAGGAACTCATCCCCTCCTGGTCCTCCTAAGCTTCCTCCCTCCTGTGACAGCTTTACCACCCACTCAGGTGCTCAATAAAGAATCCCCAGGATTTCCCCTCATCACTTCCTTTCCCTCAACTACCCCTCGACACGCACACGCACACATACACATGGACACACACGCACACACACACTCTCAGGTGCACACGCACTGAGTCATCGTCTGTTATTTCCACCTCCTAAAGGTCTCCATACTCATCACCTCTTCCCCACCTCTACACTTGTCGCTGACCCTCATCCATCTCTTTCTTGTGGGCACCTCACTTGTCTTCCCCAGCACACTTCCTGAACTACTCCCCACCTACACAGCTCCTTCACGCACCCACCAAAATTCTTTTTAAAGATTTTATTTATTTATTTGTCAGAGAGAGAGAGAGCACAAGCAGGGGGAGCAGCAGGCTCCCCGCCGAGCAAGGAGCCTGATGCGGGGCTCCATCCCAGGACCCTGGGATCATGGCCTGAGCTGAAGGCAGACGCTTAACCTACTGAGCCACCCAGGTGTCCCTCAAAATTCTTTTTAAAGCCCCAATTCAGAAAATTGGGATGCCAGACTCCATTTTAAACAAAAATTTTACATCTCTCTAAGTATATGTGCATCTGTGTTGACTGTATGACCGCTGAGCAGCAATGTGGTTTCGGGGTTCAGAGCCCGTTGTCTGGTCCAAAGCCCAGCTCTGCCACTTCCCACTTGCTGGACCCAGAAAAGCTTCTTAACACTTCCTCATCTGGAAATGCAAATAAATATTTTGTCTACAACACAGGGCCATCGTGAGGACTGAATGAGGAGAGCTGTCGTAACAACGCCTTGTACATAGTAAGCACTCATTACACGGCAATCACACTGAGAGAGGGAGGGAAAGAATAAGAAGTAAATACAATAAGTTATCAATGTTTATCTCCAGGCCACAAGATTTTATTTTCTAATCTTTACTTTTTTATTTTTTCAGTATTTTCTGTGTTTTTCCAATTCTCTATAATAACCATGAAATCCTTTTATGACCGTTCAACTGCTCTTTTCTTTGGAAATTACAGGATGGTACATCCTTGCTTAAGAATGGTCAGGAACCTCTGCGGCGCACGGGCTACAACCCAAAGCCCCTGCTGGCCTAGGGGGCCCAGCACTACCGGCCCCCACCTCCCGCCGCCGCACTTAGGCCCAAGACTTCAGCCTCCCCAGACTTCTTTGCCCCCATACACTGTGTCCTGCCATCATCTTCTCTTTTCATCGTGTCCTTTCTTGCCAGAGACCCTCCTGTCCTCTGACTTGAACTGCCCCCAAAGGAACCCCTGTTCGCACCTGGAGGCACAGTTCAGATCTCCACTTCCCTGGGGGCGTTCACTTCTCCCAAAAGTCTGTAGGCTGGGTGGCAGGCCTGTTGGCGTCGCCAGATATTTGTAGAATCCTCAGATGTTTGAAGACAGGTGCGGGGATGTGGAGGCAGAGGAGGCTGAGAAAAGAGAGGGAGGAATTGTGAGGCTATTCCATACAGGGTTCTAAACGCAAGCCTCGTCAAGGGGAAATTTTTGAAGATTTTGTTTTTTTCAGTAGAAGGACAGCATGATAAAAGTCACATTTTACGAATAGAAGTTGGCAACAAGTATGCAACATGGATAGTGTGGGAGGCCAGAAAGTTGGTCAAGAGGAGGTTGGCAGGAGTTAGGCAAGAAGAGATGAGGTTTGTTCTAAGGTGGATTGGCCAGTGAACATGGCTGCCTCAGCTCCCGGGCCTGGTCTCCCGCCCCGTGCCGCCCTGCCGAGCACTTCCCCGCCTGGGCCCCCTGACCCCCTCCAGCCTTGTGGCAGCTCGTCACACATCCACCTAACACAGGGGGCTTGAGTCACACGGCTGACTGCCGCATAGTAGAGACAGGAGTCAAGCCTAGACACATCTGGCCCACAGCAATGGCGGCTAACTAATCTTCCCTAAACGACCCACAGCATGCGGGGCCTTCAGAACAGAGACACCGATGGGGAGGAAGAAACGGGAGGGTGTGCCCCACCCTGGAATATTCTTGCAGGTGTCCTTTGGGAAAGTCTTAAAGTTACCGTGGAAACACGGTGGCGAGCGATAAACAAAATGTCTAAAGAGGAGAAAGGAGATGTTCAAGTGCCAAGGAAATTAAGAAGGTCAGGCATAGAGTGAACTCTGGAAAGGAAACTTCTGGACGAGTGAAAGAAGCGTCTACTGCACAGAAGGTGGCAGAGGTTTTGAACTTCATTACGTGCAGGGATGATACAGGCTGAACAAAGAAAAGGGGCGCAAATGGTTCGGACCTATTAGTGGATGTTTCACTTGTAACTGATTTTTCAAACCAAACTGCCTATAGGTGGGAGAGAGCTGCCTAATGTTTTGAAGTGACATCAGGGAGAGCCAGCCCATGGTCTCAGCTGCCCTCAGTAAGACAGTCTCAGACAGAAAGGGTAACGGTAGCCACGGCGTGCTCTGTACCAGGCACTGACATCGTCTCCTCCAGTCCTCACGACAGTCATTTGAGAAAGAAATGATCTCCACTCTTCAGATGAGGAAACTGAGGCACAGAGGGCTTAGGGACCTTCCATAGGGTCACCCAGCTCCTGTACTGGCAATGCTGAGATCCCAGTCCATGTCAGTAGACGACGACGTCAACGTGCTTTCCATTATAGACACTGCCTCCGAAGTGGATTGACCACTGGACTCACACAGAGGAGGCTTCCCAATACAGTGGTGTTCTGGAACCTTCTCCGATGACATAAACCAGGTTCATCCCACTGGAGCAACAAGACCACCTCTCTCTGTTGAGAGGGCACTGAGCCTCTTAGTCACGGCCCAGCTTCCTCGGGTTCTAGTTCTTGAAATCAGCAGTGGGGTGGGTGACCACACTGGGTGGGCTGACCCCATAATAGAAGACTTAACACATTTTGCTTCCCTGCCCACATGGCTGTGCCGCCTCCTCCTCACAGCTAACCTCAGCACCACCCCCAGCAATCTGGATAGTCCCCGTGCCATTTGAGAGAACATTCTTAGTTGTTCACAGTCTCTGGTGTTCACATAAAGCCAAAGTTAATGCTCTGGAGTGTTTCCATCATCCTGTGACAAATCTGGACTGGGTGTCAGTATCGGTCCAAAGGACATACCGTCAGGAGGAGGCAGGAGAGAAAGAGCAAAATTATGGAAGACACATGCAGATTTACAAGGACCATGCAGGGAAGAAAAAAAATTAAAGACCATTTAAGTAATTTGAAAAGCAAGAGCAGTGTTCAGAATGTCAGCAGTGTATGGAGCACAGATGATGGGGCTGGAGTCATCCAAGGTGCCCTTGGAGTTGGCAAAGTGGCCAAGGGAGCACATGGGGTAGAGCCCCAGCCTCGGAGCATGCTCACTGGAGTCTGAGTCCCTGCCTCACCGTTCACCAGCCGCGGAATCATGGGCGAGTTGTTCAACCACTGTGAACCTCCGCTTCCTCTTCTTTATAATGAGGGTGGTGATAATTCAGAAAGTGACAAATGGCCCCAGCAACCACCAGCTGGGCTGTGGCAGGTCCAGTCCTTGGATGGGAGGGGCCCCAGGCAAATATCTTCTTTGGGGCCGCAAAACAATTTGAGTGGAATCTTTAAAAAAAAGTCAGCCTCAGAAACAGAGTGTGGCAAGTGGTTGCCAGGGGCTCGGGGGTGGGGGGCAATAAGGAGGGTAGTAAAAGGGGAAAACTTTCAGCTCTAAGATGAATAAGGTCTGAAGATAGAAGATGTAACACGGTGACTGTAGTTGATAACACTGTATTGTATAATCAACATTTGCTAAGAGAGTAGAACTTAAATGTTCTCACCGTACAAAAAAAAGATGCATATGTCAGGTGATGGATGTGTTAGCTAACGAGATGGCGGGGGGATGCTTTGACAATGTATACGTCTATCAGATCCTCACAGCGTACACTCTAAATGTCTTACACTTTTGTCAGTTATACCTCAATGGAGCTGAAAATAATTTTTAAATAAAAAGAGGCATTAAAAATAAATAAAATATGCAGTGTAAAAACAAAAACAAAAACCAATTTGAGTCACTCTGGCTCAGTGTGCCAGCACCCTTCTGTCAGCTCGGTCTCACTCAGTTCTGCATAGAGACTCTGTGTCTCTATGGGGATAACACGTTGCTTGTCAGGATGCCCTCCTGGGACAGGTGCCCACGCACAGGGCCGCAGATGACCATGTGGGCATGAGTCCTCCAGCTCCTGGGGGCATCAGGGCGACCCCATGGTCAGGGTAGAGATCCAGATTGTGCTCCGAAGGGGAGAAACAGGACCTGGAGCCCACACGCGTTCCAGTCCAGGCTCAGGGTGCCCCTGCATGATGGCATGGCCAGCACTGGCCAGCACGGGCACTGGGGAGGGGCTTAGAAAATTCCAGGCAAGTTGTGAGGGGCCCTCAGAGACACAGGGCCTGGATCCAGGGCCCAGTGTCGCCCAGGTCTAGATAGCACTGGCGGCGATGTTCCTAAAGGAGCATAAACACCACTCACAGATTTAAAACAATAATCAGAAAAGGACTCCTTGGGGCGCCTGGGTGGCTCAGTTGGTTAAGCGACTGCCTTCAGCTCAGCTCATGATCCCGGGGTCCTGGGATCGAGTCCCGCATCGGGCTCCCTGCTCCATGGGAAGCCTGCTTCTCCCTCTCCCACTCCCCCTACTTGTGTTCCCCCTCATGCTCTCTCTCTCTCTCTGTCAATTAAATAAATAAATAAAATCTTAAAAAAAAAAAAAAAAGAAAAGGTTACTCCTTAACTGTCGGAACAAACCAGCCACAAGGCCAGTCGTGAGTATGTATAGTCCAGAACAGAGAGAAGGACATCCTGCAACCACAAATGTGATCAATGTGCCCGTCGTCTGACTGATCTGTGTGACTACTGCTGCATCATGATGGTAGCTCTGTCTACTTTAATCCTTCATCCTCCTGGGGGAAGAAAGAAAGGAAGGAAGGAAGAAGGGAGGGAGGAAAGAAAGAAGGAAAGATGGAAAGAAGGAAGGAAGGAGGGAAAAGAGAAAGAAAGAAAAGAGAGAAAGAAAGAAAAGAAAGAAAGAAAGAAAGAAGAGAGAGAGAAAGAAGGAAGGAAGAGAAAAAGAAAGAAAGAAAAAAGGGAGAGAGAGAAGAAGGAAGGAAGAAAGGAGGGAAAAGAAAGAAAGAAAGGAAGGAAGGAAGAGAGAGAAAGGAAAAAAGGGAGAAAGAGAAGAAAGAAGGAAGGAAGGAAGGAAGAGAGAAAGAAGAAAGAAAGAAAAGAAAGAAAAAGAAAGAAAGAAAGAAAGAGAAAGAGGGCGCCTGGGTGGCTCAGTCATTAAGCGTCTGCCTTCGGCTCAGGTCATGATCCCAGGGTCCTGGGATCGAGTCCCACATCGGGCTCCCTGCTCGGCAGGGAGTCTGCTTCTCCCTCTCCCACTCCCCCTGCTTGTGTTCCTGCTCTCGCTATCAATCTGTCAATAAATAAATAAATCTTTAAAAGAAAGAAAGAAAGAGAAAGAGAAAGAAAGAAGGAAGGAAATGGATTACCAAGATGTCCAGTCATCACATTGCCCTTGTGCCTGGATGGCACCCAGCCCCTTAACCCTCCTGAGACTCCCCAGCACAAGCCCAAATCCGATAATAAACCCCTCCAATTCCCTCATATGGTTCCTTGGTGTGTGTTCTCTCTTGCAGCAGGCTGAATAAATCCAACTTTGTGTGAGTAGTGGTGTGTTCCTGGTGGTCTTCGGTGGGCTTCAGCCTACCTCACAGGGCTAGTGTAAGGATTAAAATGCTTACACCAATGCTGCGGGGTAGTGCCCTATCATTCCTTGGTGCATTTCAGCCTTGCTGACCCATTCACCACAGGTCCTGCTTCTGCTCCTTACTACTCAAAGCAAGTGTGGTCTGTGGACCAGTAATGGGCATCACCTGCGAGCTTGCTGGACATGCAGACTCTTGTGACCCACCCCAGATCGATCAAATGCAAATATGGGTTTTAACCAGATCCCCGGGTGATCGGTGTGCACATGCGAGTTAGAGAAGCACTGCTCTAGCTTGAGAGGTACATCCTGGTGCCACATGTTCAGACATGGGGGGGCAGCATGACTGATGAAGGCTACTGCACCTGCCAAATAGCCACCCAAACAAAGACTAGAATTACAGAGGACCTTCCAGCAATGGGCGTGGGCAGGCCAAGCCCACAACAGCATGTCCAAGCCTGGGGGATTCAACTTGCTTATCCCTTCATGAGCAACTCCGGTAGCAAGAGTAGGTACGTTTCACAAGCACTAGCTCATCCATGTCTTCTTAGTTTCTCACCACAACCCTGAGAAGTGGGCAGGGAAACCATCATCCCCACTTTACAGATGAGAAAACAGAGTCTCAGATACACACAGTGCTTGGCTTAGTTTCACACGGTTGCCTAATGATTGGAGACGAGCAGGGCTGAGATTAGGGGGAGGCAAGAGAGGCACTTACCTCTGGTACTACATTTAAAGGGGCACCCCGAAACTCAGTAATCAAGATCAATAATGTTTCATACAATATTTTTTTAATCAAAATTAATGTAAAACACTCTATGATGAGCAAAATACCAAATTTTCAATGAAGAGCAGATCCAAGGGGGTTGGGGTTCAGGTGAGGCAAGTGAGACCTAGCCATGCAAATGCAGGGTCAGATCCTACCTTTATTGAAATTTTTGATATTTTTGTTCAAATATGGGGTGGTTTTTTTGCATTCGTTTCATTTTTGTTTCCAAATATTATTTCCCTGGTTTCCTGAGTTTCTCAGCACTTCTTTAAATTTTGCACCCAAGGCAAGTTTCTGACTTACCTCTTGCTAAACTCTCAGAAGGCATTTAGCACATACGTGTGTGTGGCTCGTGGAGTTAGACTGCCTGCTTAAAATCCATGGTTTGCCACTTCCTCGCTGTGTTCGTTGGGGCAAGTCAGTTATGCTTTACAGTTTTAGTTTCTTTGTAAAATAGAAAGGGCTTTTAATGTTCCATTCTGTACATGTAAAGAAGGACTGATATGCAGTCCAAATGCATAGTTGGAAGGTCTAGTTTAACCCATGGATCAAATTCAAAATATCAACAAGATGGGCAGCATTTTCTTGGAGTAATCCTCTATAAATATAAATTTTAACTGCACAAATGTAATCATACTGTATATACTGTTGTTTCTAGTTCACTCTTTTTTCTTTTAACTTGATACCCCTTTCCCCATCTTTTCCTTCCATTCTCCTCCCCTTGTAATCCATATTAACATTACCTAACATGTATGTTTCCATATTTTCCTCCATATCCCTATAATGAGTTGCAGACCCAACATACACATGCATATACATATATGTACATTTGGATGTTGGGGTGGAGTCATTGTTTCACAAACATGGGATTACATTGTTAATGCTTTTCTGCACTGGTGCATAAACAATACATTGAAGAAATCCCTCCAAACCGTTTGATATACCTCTATTCCTTCCTTTTTCATTGACAGTACGCTAGTCCTTGGTGTGGACTACAATCACCCATTCTGTATTAATGAAGATTCATTTGGTTTCTAGTCTTTGCCTCTCTGAATCCTGCTATGAATAGACATCCTAATACAGATGTTCTAATAGCATAGCTTAGTTTTCCGTGTTCTAAAGTTGGCATAAATGGGAACATACAGTCTGGACTCTCTTGTATCTGGATTATTCTCTCAGCATAATGTTTTTGAAATTAAACCATGTTGTTACATGTCAAATAGTTCCTTTTTACTTCTGAGTAGTATTCCATTGTATGCATATACCAACCACAGTTTGCCTGTGTAGTCTTCTGAGTATGTATATTTTCAATTTCAATAGACAATGTTAGAGTTCTTTCCTCAAATGCCATAAAATTCACATATCCACCAATGGTATATGTTGTAATTGTTTTAATTTTGACTGGCTTGCTGATCATGAGGTGATGTCTTGTTATTACTCAATTTGTATTTCCCAACTATGGTAAATTCAAGCATCTTTTTGGACACTTGGCATTCTGGATGCATGTTTCTATGAATTGCCTTTCCATATTCTTAGATCATTTTTCTGTTGAGTTGCCAATTTAAAAAATCTCTTTCTGTTTATATAAATTAATTCCTATGTTAATTCTTATATCATTAATCCCTATATTATATAAATTCTTACATACTTGCCACTACAAGTGTCTTTTTTCCCAAATCTGTCATTCATATTTTTATTTTCTTTATATCTTTACCCATACACATTTTTAATGTGGTCAGATACATCTTTTCTTTTAGAGTCTCTGTGTTTTCCAATCTTCCTAAGGTTTCCTTGTCCACAGATTGTACACAAACTCTCCTAGATATTGCTGCAATATTTTGTCCTGTTTTGTTGTTTACCATTAAGACTTTACTCTCTGGGGCATGTAGTTTTGTATATGGTGTAAAATAGGCATTTTATTTTATTTCAGATGGATAGCCGGTTATACTGGAATCATTTTTTAAATAATTTATTATTTTCCCACTCAATTGAACTACCACATTTGATATATAATGTTTATTAAATTCTCATGCACAAGACTCCTTCTGGATTCTTTTCTTTTCCACTGATCCATTTCTCATTCCCCTACTAAGACCACATTTATTTCATAATGGCTTTATAGTACACTCTGATGTACAGTAGGACAGCTCCCCTGTTGCTGTTCTTTTTTATTCTCTTCCGGTATTCCTGAGCATTTATTTTCCCTTACGAAGTTTAAAATCATTTTATCCAGTCTCCACTCACACCCCTGCTAAAAAAACTACAATTGTAATGACATCATATTTATATGTTTTGGGGGAGAATTAATAGTGTTGTGATATTCCACTTTCCCATCCAAGGATGTGGTATATGTTTCCATTTGTGCAGACTTTGTTTTGTGACCCTTAATAAAATCAGTTATATTCACATAAATGTGCCTTTATTATTAACTGTATTCCCTGCTATTTTTGCTCACTATTTTGTAAATAGAATATTTTCCTTTTCCATTTCTATATCCTTATTATCAGAATAAATAAAAGCTAGTAATTTATGTATATTGATCTTATAGCCTCAGATTCTTAAATTTTCTAATTAATTATAATGTTTTAAAAAAGCACTAGGATCTCTTGAATTCTATATCATCAGCAAAAATGCACAGTATTTATTTCTTCTTTTCAAGTGTTTTTGCTGTTGTTGTTGTTGTTACTCATTTTGTTTTTTTATTACATTCACTAGCCCCCCCAAGACAGAGTCAAACTGTAATGGTCATAACAGGCTTTCCTGTCTAGATCTTGAGTTTAAAAGAAAGGGTTTTATTGTTGCCATGAAGACAATTAGTGGAGGGTTTTTTGGAAATATTTTTATTCTATTTAAGTGCTTTCCTTATAGTCATCTTTTAGTTAGAGTTTAATTAGGAATGTCTCCTATATTGAATGCCTTTTAAGCATCTATTGATAAAATCATATCAATGTTCTCCCTTAATTTGTTGAAGTAATGATATGCTAACCAATTTCCTGATATTGAAATACTTTCACATTTCTGAATAAACTCTAACTGGTTTATTGATAATGGTGTTTGATTGTATTCTAATTAGAATTTTTGCATCTATATTTATAAATAAAATACAGTTTTTCACCAAGGAGATTTTCATAAATTTCTGTGGAAAAATTATATTGTCTGACAGCAACCTGGAATATTGCCACCATCAATCTTACATGAGTATTTGTAAGTATTTGTAAGTATTGGGAAGATATCGAGATCAAAGTAGCAGATACAAATTCTCCAAAATTCCAAAATTTTCATGTGAAAGCTTGAATTTTATCATTGGCCAACAAATAGCATCAGTTGCTTGCCTTGACATGATGGGCATCTTTCATTCGTTTTCTTTCTTTTTTTCTTTTTTAAAGATTTTATTTATTTATTTGAGAGAGAGAGAATGATATAGAGAGAGCATGAGAGTGGGGAAGGTCAGAGGGAGAAGCAGGCTCCCCGCCGAGCAGGGAGCCCGACGTGGGACTCGATCCCGGGACTCCAGGATCATGACCTGAGCCGAAGGCAGTCGCTTAACCAACTGAGCCACCCAGGCGCCCTCATTCATCTTCTAGAAAAGGTCTGCTAGTGACCCAAGGATTAATGACCGTAATGTGTCCGTCAGTCGTCCTCTCAGTAAAAATGGTGCTCTGTGAAAAAGTGGCTGGTGCATCTCGTAGCTGAGTCACATGGCTTTTCCTTGGGACAAGCTTCATTCTTCAGTATGACGCAGAAGTGCTTTCGACCCGCTCTGCGGCTAAGCCACCCAGAATACTAAAGACACGTGTACTCAAGGGTCGAGATTTCATAAAACTAATGATTTAGACTGCTTCATCAAGGGCAAACTTCAGTGAACGGGCAGTTTGTAGAACTGAGCGTGCGGCAGTGAGAAACAGTAGCTGCTTGGCCTGTTTGTGGCGTTGCCTTTATTATCAATAAGGCACCGGCACTTTGACCCGCCCTTGCGTTTACACCGTTCAGGTCAAGTCAACACAGGGAAAGAAACAGGTAACCTCTCAGTGTTATTTTGATTACAGTTTTGGACTTTGGAGAACTCCTGAAAGGGTCACAGGGACCCCCAGAGTCCTGTGGACCATACTCTAGAAACACTGCTCTAGCCAGACTGAGCTCCCCATTTCTGGTTTTTTTTGAGAGAGCCAAACTCTTTCACACCTCAGGGACTTTGCACATGCTGGTCCCGCCGACCAGAATGCAGATGCTGCACTCGGCCTGGTTAACTTTCCTCCTTATCCTGGAGCTTCCAGTTCAAATGTCTCTATTCCTTGCCTACTGCTCAATTAGGTTCCGTGCCCATGTTCTGTGCTTGCAGTAAACCTTAACATTTCTAGCATAGTTCTTATGACAGTTTTAATTTACTTTTACTCATGGGTTGATCCATCAACATCTGCTCTCCCAAGAATGTAAGCTTCTTGGTCCCATGCACCTTTTTTTCTGCTTCGGTGTCCCTCTTCCCCTAGCACAATGCACTCAAGCAGTATTATTGATTAAATGCAGGAGGGCATGATCTGGTTTGCTTAGGACTGGTTGGCTCAGGTGGTAGGCTTGAAGGGCTGAGGCCAAGGTCACGGGTGGGACCAACCTCACTCCAGCCTTCAGCTTTTACTTCCTGAGGCTGCACTTCGGATGAACTGGGACAAAGGGTGCAGGTGAATAAAGGCCACTCGGATCCTATTCATAGGAAAAGCATTCAAAGCTTCCTCCCGAATGATTTGTTGTGGATGTGTTGTCCTCTGCAAAGCCAGGAAGACAACTACAGCACTTCCCGATCATCTGAGACCTACTTAAACTTCCTGAGACTGTAAAATCTTTCTTATTTGTTCATTTACGGAAAATCCCCTGGTCCCCCAGCAAATACACATGCCTTGCAGAACCTTGAAAAGTCATCAGAAACTATCCAGCAGTTATGAGCCATAGTTTAAAAACCTCTGAACTAACAAAATTATCATTCCGTCCCAGATTTAAACTGAATTGTGGTGATTATAGCATATACTCTGCAGCTCTGGTTGAGAGGGCAATTTAATTAGAAGCCTCTATCTTGAGGCTAACTCCACCCCAGACCCCCCCCACCCCCCGCAAAAAATAATTCTTTAGGATGAAATTTCTAATGCTGTCTCTCAGCCTAAAGGTATGTTTTCTTGTAGAAAGTTGAGTAAGATTCCATTTAGGCTATTTTTAAAACTCAAGAAAAAGGGCAAAAGGGGGGATTTCACTACTTAAGAAACCACTGATACTTTTTTGCTATTTTTTTTTCCCAAATGCAAACTGCTCCCTTTAGAACTTTCAAGTTGTCCTCTTTAGTGCCTTTGTCATGTTTGAAGAAATTCAGTTAAGCTGTAATGAAGTCGTTGACGAAGTGTGTATTGCTCCTATGAAGATTTATTTCTACTTTTTAAAAGACACTTGCTTGGAAATGCTACAGTGAGGAATTATGCTCAAAATCAAGTCTATGAGTAAATGTGTGCATGTGTGTGTATCTACAATAGGTGCGTAACATCTTACCAATGAAAAGTCATTGGTTAGCTACAGGGTGTTTGCTAAAAACGACCTTAGAAATCATTTGGCCTGGGTCTTGTTTTACAGGTAAGGAAGCTGAGGCCCAAGGAGGTACAAAAATGTGTTAGTCGAGATGAAAAATAAACAAATAATCCTGAAACATGTGCCCCTTCACAGAGAACATAGACTAATAAAGCAGGGGGAAAATCTATAGCCATTTACCATTCTAGAGGGAAAGGAGGGCCTCCAGCCCAGGAGGGTTATAATTCTGACCACTCCTGGCAGATCATGTGCTACGAGTGGGGTGGGGGAGGGCCAAGGCCATCACTGTGGCAGCAAACAGATCCATGGGGGGGCGGGGGGGCCTGTTTTGTCTTCTTTTCAGGCACAGGAAAAGAGTTCTGCCAACAAGTTCCCGGGCCCAGAGAGAGGACCAAGGGGCTGCCTCCTTTATGGGTACCTGCATTCAGTCGTGGCTTCATTAAAAGTGGCCAGGAAGGGGCGCCTGGGTGGCTCAGTCAGTGAATCGGCTGCCTTCGGCTCAGGTCATGATCCCAGAGTCCTGGGATCGAGCCCCGCATCGGGCTCCCTGCTCCACGGGGAGCCTGCTTCTCCCTCTCCCTCTGCCTGCCTCTCTGCGTACTTGTGCTCTCTCTCTCTCTGTCAAATAAATAAATAAAATCTTAAAAAAGAAAAAGGGGGGGCCAAGAATTTGGGGCCTAGATCTCACCAATAACCCACCACTCTTTTCAAATCATATCACTAAAAAGCAGTCACGTGCATAAAATTCAAACACAACATTCGAGCCTAAATTCAAATAAATGTTAAATTACATAGTGTTTTTTTAAAAAATAATTTGCTGCCCACAGCTAATGTAGGGGACGGTCAGGTGATCAAAGGTACAGTTCCCTGCAAAGGAGCATTTCCTTGGAAGGCCCAGGTTCCACAAAGGGAATTCTTCTGGAAACATGACCAATGCATTTGGACTGCTAGTGGTAGAGTTGGCCTATAGTATAATGAAAGATGATATTATATGGGTTAAACCAGACAAAATTGCCAAAGTTTGATGGTTTTGACTCCCCCCAAAATTACAACTCCATCTGGTTCAGTCTCATCTTACAAATGCTCCCTGGTAGGGAGGCAGTGAATCTAGAAGCATGGTTTATCTCCTAACAGTTAAGCTGACTAGCATTAAGCTTTTGTTCGAGACACACCAAAAACATAAGATGCTCTCAAAGACTAGAATCAAATTAAGGAAAGTCAATAAAATCATAAGAAAAAATCAGAGGGCCACAGAACATAGTACGTTGGAGCTTCTCTCCAAGTTCCAGTTTCCAAGTGCAAAGGATGATCCAGCACTGGAGCCCAAAGGAGAAGGGATCCTTAGCTCAGTCAGGGAAAGTTCGAGAGGGGGTGGGGCATGAGACAGGCCTTGAAATCTTCAAAAGACTCATAGAAAGAGGGAGAGGTAATTATGGAAAGAGGAGGAAGCATCATGATGTACTCCTCTCCTTCCTTGCCCAGCCACAGCCCTCTGGCAAGCTTTCACACTGGCTTGTTCCCTTTAGAATATTCTTCCTCTTCGGCTACCCACGGCTCGCTCCTGTTTCTCATTAAATATGAAATGTTACTTCCTCAGAGAAGCCTTTCCTGACTATTCGATTCAAACAGCCTTCCTCTGTCTAACCCTTCTGTATCATTTTCTTTTTTTTCTTCATAGAACTTGCCAGTATATCAAATTACCTTGTTTATTTATTTCTTGGTTTTTGTTTGCTTGTTTTTGGGTCTGTTGCCGCTGTTATTGTTTTGGTATGGCTCCTCCAAGCCCCATAGTCGGAGGTTAGCCGCATGAGAGCTGGGCTTTGCTGGAACAGTGCCCACTCTGTTAGGATGCTCTCACCTGCAAGCTACAGAAAGCCCTCATCAAACTAGCTTAAGTGATAAAGGGGTTTTATGGGCTCATGTACCTGTAAAGTCCAGTGTCCCATGTCATCGAGGAAGGATCTCGTTTCTTCTCATCTCTACACTCTGCTTTCTATAATACCAGCTTAACGTTCTGGCGGCAGAAGGAACCCAGCAGTTCCAGGCTTCACATTCATGCCCACCTCATCCGGGAGACACAGCAGTCTGTCCTGGGAGTCCAGAAGCCCAGACGCAGTCTGATCGGCCTGGTTTGGGTCACTCCGCTTGTTCTCCCCAAAGCAATGATGGCAGCAGGAATGGAGACGCGCTAGGGGGGGGACTATGTGAAGAAGTGGAAACCAAGCAGGACATGCTGGATCCTATCAGGAAGGGGAAATGCAGAGTTGAAACACCTGCACATCACCCCCGAAATGTGCATGCATGAAGGTGCCTGGAACTGAGAGGAGGCTTCTTATAGTTGGGGGGTGGGCAGTGTCATCAGGCACGAAAGCAGAGTGGTGAAAATGGGGTGGTGATCTTAAGGGAAGATCTTAAAGGAGAGAAAGGTAATCATCATTTGATAGGCAATAAGAAACCCCTGAAGATTTGGAACAGGGGCAAAACGGCATCAAGGAGTGTTGAGGAAGATCAGTGGACGGGTTTGCAGACATAGTGAGACAAACGTGGGGGTGGAGGACGGTCAATGAAGAGATTGTCCAGGCACTCAGGAAAGGCCCGGGTCGGACTTTAAATATGAAAGAATGTCAGCGATAGAAAAGACGTTCAAAGCCAAGATGAGCCAGATTTGGTGACTGATTGCCTTCCCCACCAGACTGGCTCTGAGATCAACGGTCGGCAAGGGCGCCTGGGGCTGGGTTCGGAGGAAGTGCAGTGAATGAGCTATCAGCAGGCAAGGATGCTGGCAAAGAGAGAGGGTTTATGGGGAGAAGACATTGAAGTGGGGCAGGTTGGGTCGCTGGAAGACATTCAAGTAAAAATATAAAGAATTAGAGTTTTAGAGATCTTAGTCCAGTGTTTTCCCAAAATGAGGCCCATCTTTCTTGGCCTAAACTCTCTTATCTCTGCCTCTACTCCTCCTCTCACTTGTCCTGATGGTTCCTCTGCCTGGTCACCCTCTTTCTTCTTCTTACTTCCCTGGTCTCTAGTAGAGATTTTAGATGGCTTGCAATCCATACTTTTATTGGACTGAGAAATGTTGGCCCTTACAAATCCCTTTATTTTGCAAATTAAATATATACATATATATTTATAAGTAAATATATATATATTCCAGAGATGCTAAGTGACTTCTCAAAGCCATACATCTAGAAAGAGAAAACCTGGACTAGAATCCATGCTTTTTTTGAAAAACTGCAGTTCATTAGCTCATGTTCAGTACAGAAGCGTAAGTCAAACCTTGGGAATGGGCTGCCTGAAATCCTGAACGTCTTGATTCCTTTCTGGAACCAATTTAATTCTTCTACAAAGAGGCCACAGAAAGTACACAAGGACCGTCACATGCATATTTGGTTCCTTTTTAACATGGATTAAAATGTGCTTTGGGGAATACATGATGGCACTGTTAAAGAAGGATTTGGCTTTTTCAGTGTCTTTTAATAAGCGAAAGTGTGCTTACACACCAGCTCTGTATTAACAGTCATTATTTTAGAAAACATTACCAAAGATCAAACTAGCCAACCCGTTGGCGCTCCCAGCAGCTCTGGCCTGCCCCCTTGTGCACACTTTATATTAGTGCATTTTGTCAGGACAGCTCAGGGCAGGGGTGAAGGTCAGATTCTTCCTTGACTTTGACCTTTCTTCCTCTCCCCGCCCCCCATCATCCTTCATTCTCTCCTTCCTCCACTCACAGTCCAAATGACAGAATCCGCTCATGAACAGCTTGGATTTTTGTGGGATCATGAAATCCCCGCCCCCGCCTCAGTTTTTAGCCATTCTTTCAACAAGTATTTGGTGGAACAACTAGAAAGCGCTGAATTCAGGGGTCAGGGCATCCTCGGTCCCTGACTTCACAGAGCTCAAGAAGTAATTGCCACCTGCCACTGGGTGGCTTGTAGCCACAATAACCCCACCATCAGTTTCTTCAATCCACAAAATCTTAGTGCTTACATTGTGCCAGATATTGTGCTAGGGTCTGAGTGTGAGGGAAAAACAGAACAAAAAACCTCACCAAACAAGAATCCACAAAAACCCCAGTCTCCCCTCTTGGTGACAAAGGGACATAAGCAAACAGATAATCACGATCTTGTGGGGTGTGCTTTTGAGGATCACTTTATGACAAGGACGGTGTGCACCATATGCCACTGAGAGGTGGATGCATGATAGGTGGGATGATTTGGGCTACAAGTGACAGAAATGCAGCTAAAAACGATTTCAACAAGAAGCCACCCTTCCCTCACAGGACAGGAAGTCCAGAGGTGCACTCTGGAGCCGGTGAATTTGGTGGCTCATCAAGAGTGGATGTGTGCTTCCCTTCTCCACGCCACCATTTGCAGAGTTTGGCAGTGCTTTCCCTTACGATCCAGACAGTACCATGGCTGTTGAGGAAGGGGCATTTCCTCCCAAGCTTCCATTTTACTAGTCCCCACCCACCCGCAGCCATCTCCTCTGGTCCCACTGCCCGGGATTGGGTTCCATGCCCGACACATTGCCCCAGCAACACAAAACCCAGAGAGCTGGCTCCAGCCAGCCTCCCTCAGGTGCAAGGGTTTGAGAAGGCTGAACACAAGCAGTTTCTAAGAGCAGTGGAAATGGGGAGCTATGGCTGCTCTTAGACAACCTGCAGGCTTAACCACAAAACATCTGTGTCACCCCCACCAAAATATTATTAGTGGGAAGTAATATTATGGAAATTTTTCATTTTCTTCTTTTTAATTTTCTCTTTCCAAATTTCCAAAAGTGAGTATATAATCTCTTTATGATCAGAAGTCAAGAAACAAGCAATTCTTTGGGACAGTTGTTAGGAAAACACCCCACTAAGAAGAATGGAGTAGGAACACAAGTCACATCTGATGGAGTTCCTGCCCCAAATGAGCTTAGCCTCTCCATAGGACACACTAAACCATTTGTAAGCAAGTATAAGGCTCTGCACCCAGTTTCAACGTGTGGGTTTGGGAGAGTTTCCCACACCATCAAGCAACACCAGCTGGGTGTCCTACAATTCAATGCAATTCTCACGCTACCTCCCTGGAGATCGTGTCAGATCCCACAAGTTAAGGGATCCGTCCTTCAAGACCGCCCCTTCCTTCAGACACCAGTCGCAATCCTAAGTGGTCATCTGTGCTTCTGACCCCTTGGCTCTAGATTGGAGGTTCCCATGACCTCCTCCTCGGTCCAATCAGTTTGCTAGAGTGGCTCACAGAACTCAGAGGAACATTTTACTTACTAGATCACCGGTTTATTATAAAAGGATACAACTCGGGAATAGCCAGACGGAAGAGATACACAGAGGTGCAGAGCTCCTTCTCGGTGTGCCACTGTCCCCAACACCTGCATGCCTTCACCTACTTGGAAGCTCTCCAAACCATGTCCTTTTGGGGTTTTATGGGAGGCTTCGAAATGTGGGTCTGAATGACTAATCATTGACCACTGGCGATAGATTCAACTTCCAGCCTCTTTTCCCTTTCTTAAACTGGGGGAGGGAGGGATTTGAAAGTTCCAACCTTCTAATCAGGTGGTTGGTTCTCCTGGCAACCAGCCCCCATCCTTAGGTGAGGTCCTAAAGTCATCTCATTAACATAACAAAAGACGACACCTTCATTGTTCTCATCATAGGAAAGTCCAAGATTTTTAGGAGCTCTGTGCCAGGAACGGGGGCAAAGACCAAACACATTATTTCTTGTAAGTCACACTACCACAACAATGAAGGTATATATTCACAACATATCTAGACTAAGTTTTTTTTCCCTACTACTGCAAATTAGATACCAGGACAGTATCAGTTATGCTAATTATGCCAAATAGACAGTAGTTTTGCGAGAATTTAAGGAG
Source organism: Mirounga leonina (assembly GCF_011800145.1). NCBI lineage: Eukaryota > Metazoa > Chordata > Mammalia > Carnivora > Phocidae > Mirounga > Mirounga leonina. The sequence continues at coordinate 44,153,835 of NW_023270854.1, forward strand.
GACAGGGGACTACTAGAGCTTCCATCTATAGGCAAGAAGAAATAGACAGACTTTTCAAGGAGGACTGTAAAATGCTCATCTTCCTATTCTTAAAGAAACACCAAGAAGGACAGCATCTGAACAAAAACTCAGTTCTTCTAATGTGTAACTTCCCAAATGTCCATAGAATACAACGCCTTCAATTCTAAATCCTAACAACCTGATTTGGAAAACAGTTGAGATGCGACACTAATTGGATTTGCGGCCCAGCAAGTCCTGTATAGGACTGTAAAAAAAATGGGCTTCCAGGGCAGTCTTGAAACACTTTCTTGCCTTCAGGTCCTTCCGTATTCGCATTTATCTCCGTCAGAGGATCTGAGTGTCTGAGAAAGAGGAAGATCAAGGCATTGTTTATTCTGATAACCTGTTTCCTTGAGTTCTTGACCTGTGGTTTTCTAAAGACGGAGTTTGAAGTGTTGGGGGGACCGTGAGCTCCAGTCCACTGGGTAGGCTTCTCTGATACCATGGAGGGACCAGATTTTATCAGAAAGGAGCTCTGCCAAAGTGTGCTGTTTCATCTCCCTGATCCATGCATTTAACTTCTTTGGCGGTACGGATTTCCTCCAGGATCTGGAAGTTCGCTGGTCAGCCACTTCACTTTCACGAACGTGGAAAGGACCCCCATTAGTAACTGAGTTGGCTAACAGAAAGAAATCTGAATAGGATTTTTGCTTTTTTTATGACATGGTAACTGCGTCTGCTTTAAGTCATTTCAGCTCACCGATGGTTTCATGGGAACGTCCTACTTTCAGATAGTGGGGGAAACCTGGAAGCCTTCTTTTGACCCCGTGAGGATCTCTTACACATCTTTAACACTTGACAATTACCAAGGGCATTCCCACCTACTCTGCACAACCGCTTGCAAGAGAGTTGTTCCACTTATTGTACAAGCGAGAAAGAATAAGATTTAGAAAGATAAAATGACTTGCTCAAGATGACACGGCTTTGAGTGGCAGAGTCTGTTTTTTCTTAACCTCGGTCTTCTTACTCATCCAAGTTCCTCATTAACCCACTCATAATACTCAGGCAGAGGAAGAACCAGTCAACAAAGAAGCACTAGGTATTTCTACTGTGTTGAGAAGGGTTAGATTTCAGAGGTTCACATGGACTTTCTTTCTTCCTTTTCTTTTTTTTTTTTCTTTCCCCATTTCTCCCTCCCTCCCTATCTATCTGTCTCTCATTGCTTAAAAAGTGCCTAGCTACAGTGTTTGGAATAAAAAACAAACATATTAAACTAAGTTCTCTCTTCCACCCACACCCTCTATTGCCTTACCCATTTTAGGTTCAGTTATAACCAACATATGGGAGACACGGACACCACATTCTAAATGCCAAAACCACCTTCTACCACATAGGAGACTGTGGCATAGTTTGAAAAATTAAATGCATTGAAATTATATTGTTGGCTACTTAAAATACCTCTCATCATTTAGAAAACATCATCCCCTTTGGTTTCTCACAGTTTTAGCTCAATAAGTATCCAGTGGAACAGAATACTTACTTGCTGATCCTGATTTTTCCCATATCATATTTCAAAGGCTAAGTTGTTGGCGACCCTGCTTATTGAGAGACTCTCCTCCCCAAAGAAGGCCTGGGAGAGAAGTGTGTTAAGAAGCTTCAGCTATGATACACATCTTTGTATGGGCAGTTGGCAGAATACATTCCTCTTGGCTGACATCACTAGCTCTGTGGATTATTCCTTGACCCTGACTATAACAGTACTCAAGACGTAACCGCTTTTTCCAGCAGTGTTTGGGAATGGACTCAGCCTGGAGAAATGACCTTGAAAGATTATCTTGGAACGGCCCATTTGTTTAAAACGCAGGGCCCACCACTCAAAGGTGTTAAGTGAGCAGAGAAAGACAAAGTGAGCCGTTCCTATCCTCTTCCCCTTCCTTACTCCACAAGATCAAGGTTGGGCAGAGGCCGCTTAGCCGACTAATAATATGCTTGTTCCCCACATTGGTGAAACACAAAAAACTGAATTTATATGTAAACTCTACTGGACTGGGTTGAGTGTCTCATTCCCTGTGAAATAGCCTCCCCACCAGCCAGTCTCTGTGCCATCACTGGAAGAATGGGTAACAAACCATGTGGAGTTCTAGGTTGCCCTAGAAGTAATAGGATTACATGTAACATAATATAATGGATGGGACTGAAGAAATAGTACAAAGTAAAAAAAAAAAAAAAAGGCCTATGAAACAGCTGTCCACATCTGGCAAGAATATGTACAACAAAGAAGAAGGGGGCTTGTGGGGGATGAGGTGTGAGGGGCGGGATGTGGGTAATCAATCTATTTTTTATTATTTTTATTTATTTATTTATTTGTTTGTTTGTTTATTTATTTATTTATTTTTAAAGATTTTATTTTTATTATTTATTTGACAGAGAGACACAGCAAGAGAGGGAACACAAGCAGGGGGAGTGGGAGAGGGAGAAGCAGGCTCCCCGCAGAGCAGGGAGCCCGATGTGGGACTCTATCCCAGGACCCTGGGATCATGACCTGAGCTGAAGGCAGTCGCTTAACCAACTGAGCCACCCAGGCGCCCCAATCTATTTTTTAAAGATTTATTTATTTTAGAGAGAGAGAACACGCAAGTGGGGGGAGGAGCAGGGGGGAGGGAGAGAGAGAATCTCAAGCAGACTACCTGCTGAGTGCGGAGCCCACCTGGGGGCTCCATCTCACCACCCTGAGATCATGACCTGAGCTGAAACCAAGAGTCAGCCACTCAACCAACTGAGCCACCCAGGCGCCCCCTCAATCAATCTATTAATCGCTCAATCAAGAGAGGACCCGGCACAGACCCAGGATGAAGAGCCATGAACTGAGGACCTTGGCACCAGCAGTCCAACTAGGAAAAGAGGGGGGGGAAGAAAAAAAAAATTTTTTAAGAAAGTATTGTTTTCCAAGACAATTAAAAGCACTAATGATCTCAATTCCCACTTCAATGGGCTAGTGCTGTAATATTTTCCTTAGAATCCAGGTCGTATCTTCAGGATTTCCTTTTGTTCCCATCCAACAAAAGCACCTCCATTTTGAAATAAGTAAATAAGTGTCCCTGTTCCAATCACAGTGTAGGATACTGTATTGCAAATTTTTTAAGTGACCAGTTTATGGGGACAGGTACTGCGACTGGAGGAGGCCACCCAAAGCAGACATTCTCCAGACAATTTCCTGTTCCAGCTTTAAAACCCAAGTAGACTGCATTCTACTCACTACAGATCCTCATTTGAACATTAAAATGCTCAAGATTTATCTCTTAAATTATTTTACTCTTCTCTCTCCTCTTCCACCAACAGCCTTCTCCCCAAAACTCCCGAGTAAAACTGCCAGACTAGCAAAATGTACACATCATTGCTGTGGTTTCTAGTAGCCCTGACATAACCCACTTGGATCACAGGGGTGAGAAGGGTCGAAGGAGCTCTGACCTAACTCAGGTTTGACCCCTTGACCCAGCCATTTCCTCTGGCCGAGGCTCTCCGTTTCTCACCTGTAAAGTGGTGGGATTGGTTTGGCCTGGATGGCGTGGGTTAGGAAGTTGTGCACAAAGCTTCAGTAGTCTCTAAGATTTCCAGCAGTCCATAATATTTCCTGCCCAGGTGGGGAGAATATAATAATTTATGTCCCACTTCACTGTTCTGTCCTTCTTCTATTGATCCCATGGAATTCATTTGGCACATGGGATCAGATCCAGAGCTTTCCTTGTGAAAATGCTGGGTTCATTTTTATACAGGAGCATGAATGAAGAGCCCATGTAAGGTAAGTTTATCATTAAAAAAAAAGTAAATGAATCAGTGAGCAAATTGTCAGTGAAAGTTCTTAATTACCTTACAGTGGTGCCACACTTTAATGATGTGTAACTGCTAAGGGAAAAGGTGTCAGCACATATATTTAGGGCAACAAGATAAGTGTAGTCACCACATTAATGAGTTCAGTGGTATGCTAATAGACACCCCAGTTTCCCTGGGTGGGAGCTGAACTAGCCAAAGATGGTTGTAAGATACTACTTTACATAACTCCTTTAAGATCATTCTAAACGTTCTACTGGCTTTCCAGGATCAGACCCCCAAAACTCCATTCTCACCTCTTCTCCTGCTACATCCTCGCAAACCGAGCCATACAGATCTCCTCCCAGGTCCAAAACAGGCCTACCCCTCCTAGAGCTCCAAGCGGTGCTCACTCTGAGCCCTCAGACTCAACTCCCCAGCCATCCCCTCTGTGCCCATCAAACTTCTGTGCTGAGGGTCATCTCAAATTCCACGCTGCCTCTCTGCACCCCTCCTTCCTTTGCGTGTTCAACATACATGGCTGAATCCATTCTTCTGCTTTTTAGCATGGCCCTGGATTCTTTTTTTTTTTTAAAGATTTTATTTATTTATTTATCTGAGAGAGAGAGAGAGAGAGAAACAGCATGAGAGGGAGGAGGGTCAGAGGGAGAAGGAGACCCACCGCTGAGCAGGGAGCCCGATGCGGGACTCGATCCCGGGACTCCAGGATCATGACCTGAGCCGAAGGCAGTCGTCCAACCAACTGAGCCACCCAGGCGCCCATGGCCCTGGATTCTTATGCTTGTCTTCCTCTAGAAGAGGAGCTCCTTCAAAGGAGGGATTGGGGTGATTTATAACATAGTCCCTCCGGTGCCTTTGCATAGAGTAGAAAGTCAGTAAATATTTTATTCATTCAACAAATATTTATTGAATGCATACTATGTGCTGGGCACGAGTCTAGATGCTGAGAATATAGTAGAAAAAGCTTCTATTCTCATGGCATATATACTCTAGACAGGGGATAGACAATAAATACATTCATATGTGTTGAATAAACATATATCTGTGTATGTATATGTACATATTTTTTGACTGTCAGGTGGTAAGTAATAAATACATGAATAAAGCAGGGTAAGTGAAAAGAATGTCACATTGAGTGGGAGTGGGGGGCTGCAGTGCTCTTTTAGAAAGGGCCTCAGGGGAAGTCTGTCTCTGAAGGTGACCTTTGAGCATAGGCTTGAATGAAGTGAGGGAGTGAGCCTTGTAGATATCTGAGAGAATAACAGGCCAGCAGGAACTGTGTGTGCAAAAGCCCTGAGGTAGGGACATGCTAACTCATTGTTGAATGAAAGTATACATTTATGTTATTAGTACATTTCATCAGCCATCTTGTCCTATGAAAGCGTGTGAGAGAGAGAGAGCAGCAGGCGTTGGGCGGGGGGGGTTGTGGCAGAGGGAGAGGGAGAGAATCTTAAGCAGTCTCCATGCCCAGCAAAGAGCCCACGCGGGGCTCGATCTCACAACCCTGAGATCATGAACTGAGCTGAAACCAAGAGTCAGACGCTTAACCAACTGAGCCACCAGGCACCCCTGAAAGTGCCTTTTCTATCTTTGTTCAAAGCAGGACAAAAATTCCTGCTTGCCTTGTAAATGATCTATTAAAGCCATGAATCTATAGCTCTACAACTCAAACAGCTTATACTTGGAAAATTCTGGACCAGAGTTTCTTGTGTATCCTTTATGTCTCAGTGGACACCTCCCTTTAGCAGTACAATAAAAAACTGGGTTAATTTCAATCTCCAGAATGAAACCAAAAAATGTGATTCTCTGTTATTCTTTTTATGCCCCTCTCAGGGAAAGCCTGGGTACCAAATACTGTTAAATCCCTCTCTGAGAAGTGCTGAGAGACGAATAGAAATGACAGGGAGGAAATCCAGATGAGCAGTGACTGGCTGTTCATTTTATTTCACAGTCTGAGTGGTTTGGGCCGAAGAGTTTCTTCTGCAGCTCGGTGCTGTAACAACGTCTGTGGCTGTTAATTTCAAAAGGAAGTAGTAGAGTGTCACTTCTTGGAAAACAAGATAGGAACAAAAATATTTTAGTTTCAGGCTATTTTTCACACACTAAAAATATCAAGTTGAATAAGAAATTTCACATCCATTGATTTTTCATCATGAGTCAATCCTCCGTATGCTGAGTCCGAGGAACCAAAAATATGCTGGTTAGCTCGGATACGTGTTGCATTCCAATTGTGTGCAGGGCACTAGCCCAGGCATTGTATTTAGTTCAAAGAAGTATTAGACAAGGCCTTCGATCTCAAGGTTTATAATCCCATTGGCCGGCCAACACATGACTGCAAGATTACTAAACAGTGGACACCATGCAATTATAAATCAAATGGATGAGGACTTCTGCTTCCAGCCAAGAAGGAGTAATGGGCCAGATTTTTCCTTCCACCTGAAACAACAACAAAAATCAGTGACGCTGGTTTTTAAGACTGGCTCTCAGACAACAAAAGACAATGATCCCTGAGAGGTGAGAAAGTAACTCAGTGAGCCCTGTGATTGTCCCAGCCTTCTGCCTGGAGAGAATCTCTAGACTACAGCGCCATGATGGTGACCTTGAAGACAGCAACAGAACCTACCCAAAATGAAGCACACAGAAAAAGAAAAATTGATTTGAAAAATGCAGAGAGCATCAGTGAAGTATGTGACAACTTCCAGCAGCCTAATCTACCTGTAATTAAGGTACCCAAAGAAGAGACAGAGCCAGAGGATACAAAAATATTTGGAGAAATAATGGCCAAAAACTTTCCAAACTCAACGAATGCCATGAACCCACAGATCCAACTAGATCAATGAACCCCAAACACAAGAAACATGAACAAAACTACATCAAGACATATCCTAATCAAGTTGCTCAGAATCAATTATAAAATCTTAAAAGCAGAGAAATTACAGAAGAACAAAGGTAAAGATGACACAGATTTCTTGTCATAGAGTCCAGAAATCGACCCAAGTATGAATGTACAACTGATAGTTGACAAAAATACAAATGCAGTTCAGTGGGAAAACGTTTTTTCAACAAATGGGGCTACAAACTTGTGTATTCATATGGAAGGAAAAAAAAAGAACTTTGACCATATCTCACACTGTATACAAAAAGTAACTCAAAATGGACTATCCACCTAAATTGGAAACCCAAAACTATAAAACTTATAGAAGACAACAGGAGAAAATCATTGTGACCTTGGATCAGCCAAAGATTTCTTCAATACAACACCAAAACCACAATTCATACAAGAACAAACTGATTAACTGAACTTGAAAAAAAAATTTAAGTTCCAATCTTCAAATAGTTGAGATTTTTAAAACTACCCACAGACTATAAGATCATATTTGTGAAGCATGTATCTGATAAAGGACCTGTATTCAGAATGTATAAAGAGCTCTCAAAACTCAATATTAGGGAAAAAAACAAACCCCATAAAGTGGGCAAAAGATCTGAACAAATACTTCACCAAACAAGATACTTAGATGACAAGTAAGCTCATGAAAAAATACTCAATGTCATTCATCATTAGGGAAATGCAAATTAAAACCATAATCAGGTACTACTATACACCTATTATAAGGATTAAAATTTAAAAGGTTGATCACACCAAGTGTTGGCAAGGATGTGGAGAAACTGAAACTCATACAATGCTGGTAGAAATGTAAAATGGTACAGCACTTTGGAAAATGGTTTGGCAATTTCTTAAAAAGTTAAGCATATACTTACCAATGATCTAGCCATTCCATCCCTAGAGAACTACCAAAAAGAAAATAAAGCATACATCCATACAAAGACTTGCATATGAATGTTCGTAGCAGCTTTACTGATTATAACTGAAAATAACCAAAATGGCCATCAGTAGGTGAATGGATGAGCATATTTTGTTATTTCTATACAATGGAATACTACTCAGAAAAAAAATAAATAAATAAATAAACAACTGATAGAACAAATGGATGAATTTCAAAATGATTAAGCTGAGTGAAAGAAGCCAGACCCAAAAAGGAACATACTGTATGATTCCATTTATATAAATTTCTAGAAGATGTACAATCAATGTACAGTGACAGAAAACAGATCAGTGATTGCCTGCATTAGAGGTTGGGAGATGAGTGTGAAGAGATTACAGAGGGTGGGAGGAAACTTTCTGAGGTGATGGATATATGTTCATTATCTTTACTGTGGTGATGGTTTCACAAGCATATACATATGGAAAAACTTACCGAATTGTACACTCTAAATATGTACAGTTTATTGTATATCAATCATACTTCAACAAAGATCTTTTTTTTTTCTAAATCAAGTGAATGATCCAAATGATGGCCTTTAGAAAGGGTCAGAAAGGGAGAAAACGCTGAAGACCAGAGTGAATGGGGAAGGTCTTGGGAGAGGAACCTTACAGTGTACGTGAGATTTGTATGGGCAGGAGGAGTAAAGGAGTTCCAGAAGGGGAGCACAGCGCAAGCAAAGATGGAGGAAAGGAATTAATGAGTATTTTTTGTTGTCTCTTTAAGGGACTCCAGGGAGGATATAATGTATGTGCCCACATAGAAGATGAAGTCTGAATCTACATTTCATGGTGATTTATAGCCCATCTAAATATGACTGTTCTTTCTTCTGTTCCAGTTATCTATTGCTGTGTAACATACCACCCCAAAAATGCCTTAACACATCTCTTTGTTATTACTCATGATTCTGTGCGCTGAGTGGATGATTTCTTCTGCCCTATGTGGTGTGAGCTTCGGGAAGGCTGGAGGGTTCTTTGGGCTGGAACATCCAAGATGGTTCCTTCACCTGGCGGGCAGTTCAACTAGCTGGCCACTGTAGCACCTTCATATGGCGTAGGCTTTCCACAGCATGGCAGCTGAGTTCCAAGAAGGAGCGTCTCAAAAACAGGAGAGTCAAGAAAGGCAGGTAGAAACATCAAGGCTTCTTATGATCTAGTTTCAGAAGTCATGTGGTTCTTTCGGTCAAAGCAAGTCTCGGGCCCAGGCCAGACTCAAGGAGAGGGTAAATAGATCCCACCTCTCATGGGAAGATTGCTAAGGAACTCCTCACCATCTTTGATCTACTACGCTGTCCCGTCCCTGACACAATGTGCATTTATATTTACTTATACATAGGGTTACAAGGTAAATATGGATGGGTACCCCATATGTCTTACATTTTACCTCATTCTCTTGGCTTCCCCCCCAAATTTTTAAATGAAACCTTTTTTTTTTTTTTAATTTAAACTCAAGTTAGTTAACATACAGTGTAGTCTTGGTTTCAGGAGTAGAATTTAGTGATTCATCACTTACATATAACCCCCAGTGCTCATCCCAGCAAGTGCCCTCCTTAATGCCCATCACCCTCAGTGAAACACTTTTGAATGCGTTGTTAAATGCTCAATAGATAAAATACTCCCCATGAGAATGTAGTGCAAATATCCCCATTTTGCAAATCACAGACCAAAATCCTCATGTTGATATACTTTATATATTTTAAGGAGGAAATTTAGCTCACTTTTGGCAATTTCATTTTAGAAGTTTATCATTGGAGCCTTTGGAATTAAAAGAATTATCCCAAATGAAATATAGTTGGTTTTGTGTTTGTAGAAGTCACATTTTGAAGGCTTCTTCTAGAATGTGAAGGCTGGAGAGGGGGTGGGGGGATGGGTTAACTGGGTGATGGACATTAAGGAGGGCACGTGATGTAATAAGCACTGGGTATTACCTAAGACTGATGAATCACCTCTACTTCTGAAGCTAATAACACATTATATGTTAATTAATTGAGTTTAAATAAAAATTTAAAGAAAGAAAAAAAAGAATTTGAAAGCTATAGTTTCAGCCATTGAGAGAACAGAAAATCCCATCAATTATTAGATTGGCAGACACGTTAACACTGAGTGTTGAAGTTGATCCGAACAACCCCAAAAGCAAGTCTTCCATACCATTCTGAGAAACAATCTTAATGGGGGAAAAATCAGTTAATAATTTTAAAAGCAAATCGTACCCAGAATTTTAAAGAGAAAGTACTTTACAGCAAGGCATCCCTGTTCCTTCAACTGTTAGGAGATACCACTTGTAGGGTTGGTGGTTCATCGCCTGATAATAGGGCCCCATTAACCTCCTGAGGGCCGAACTTGGTGCTTAAGCAAGAAGCCTTTTGCCTTAATACAGCTGGCTTAATGTGCCCAGCCTGACAGTGTACTGTACCATAGAGGCAGGAGCTGAATTCTTTTTAAAATCTCAGCTCATTAGAGAGAATTAGGCCATGATGCGCTAGTTTGAGACACTTGAGATGTTTACTCTTTTCATTAAATTTTTTCTTCTTAAATATTTAATGCTTAGGGATTTTTTATTTAAATGCATCATACAAAAAGGCAATGGCTGATGTGGCAGGACTTCTTCATTGCATTATATGAAGTCTTGGTACTACTTTAAAAATTTATCTTGTGAATCCAGAGAGGTCTCGTGGACAGGGCACAAGAGTTATAACCCTAATTTTGACATCATCTTCTACAGCCTTGGGCAAGTCACTCATCTCTTGTCTGTGTTTCAATATCTATAAAATAAGCATCGTAGTTTACTGAGCCCCACCAGAACACAACGAAGTATAACTAATTAGTATTTACAGTCTGGTTTGATGAAAGGCATTAAATGTTATTGTTGTTGTATTGCTATGTAAATGATTGTTAACTTTGACATCAGAAGCAACTGGTATGTGACAGCAAATCTTTCTGATGAAATCCGATCTTGCAAGAGGCACACAACACACTTCTTGCCAGTAGATTTCCTCCTTCAAAATAATTAAATATACTGTGTTCAGTATAAAGCCGACGAGGCATTACTGTGCACAGTAAGACATAGGACGTGATTAATTATACATTCCGATGTTTGGGGACTGACACATAAAATACAATAAAGGGTAATGAAGGGGCAGTGGGCCAGGGAACAGCACAGAGGATTGGGAATAGCACCTGAAACCCTTCCTGAGTGTAGACTGGTATCATTGCCCAGGCTCCTTCCAGGAATGCCATGGGGATCAGAAGGGTCATTTTGGTGCCCCTCTTCAGCTCCATTCTGTCACAACTTTATCATTTTGCACGAAGGGCTGAAATGGAGCCATGTCTAACTGGATTATAACAAATGTAGCTCTGAGTGAATGGGGCATAATCTGAAGAACTAAAAAACCACAGGTCACAAAATCCTACCTTGTTGCCAATAAGCCCATGGTTAGAACGATTTACTCAGCAATCTACTCTCACTTAGAAATGGAAAACTAGTGAGGTGAATAAGATGAGAAAGCAAACAGGGTGACTTTTAATCACTTTTAAGGAAGCTGATGGTAAGACATTAAAAGCAAATGGGTACATTTTTTGGCTGTTTACAAGGGTAGTGATGAATGGGATTGAAAATTAAATTGAACAATTGGGAAACTTTAAGAAATTGAAAATTTCAAAGTGTATTTGCAACTAACATGACTGTCCACTATGGGAAATTACCAATCAAGGAAAATATGGCACTTCCTAGCCTTAAAAGAAAAGAGGCATAAACACAATGGCCAATATATGCGAAATGACTGAAATCTGGGGGGATATTGCAGAAGGAAGGACCTAGGCATAAGCAAAAGTATAGTTGCAGCTTGGAAGAGACAGAAAAGAGGAAGGGAGGTATATTTTAAACATGCCAGCATTTCTTTATTCATTCCTGCAACAGATATTGCTTGTGCACTTCATACAATAGGTCATCCCTGCTTCAACTAGCTTAGCCTAAAGGAGAAATGGATGTGGGAAAAAATAACTCTACAGTGCGTGCTATAATAGAGGTGTGAACCTCATTAAAGAAAGTGGCTAGGTCTGCCCAGATAGGGACAAGAATCTTTCCCAGTTAATATTATATCTGATCTGGGTCTTGAGAGATAAATTTAGAAAGTTACTAGATTAAGAAAAAAAAAATAGGCATTTCAAGGAAAAGGAATAGCACACATGAAAGCACTGTATTTTTGAGCTATTACCACAGTGAACACTGTGAACAAGGCTCCGCAAAACAGAGTGATTAAAAACAGAACCACTTATTATGTTTTCCTGAGTCTACAAATGAGGGAAGCCATTCTGCTGATATGAGTGTGGCTTGGCTGATCTTGGCCGGGCTGGCTCACAGTTCTGAGGTCAGCTGACGTGTCAGCTGAGGGCTAGATGGCAGAGTTGGTCTTGGCTCGGATGACTCAGCACTGCTCAGCTTGGTCTCTCATTATATACCAGGCTAGGTCAGACTTGCTCTGATGGCAGAGACAGAGATCCAAGAGGCAGCTGGAATTACATAAGGCAGCTCTATAGGCTGAGGCTCAGAACTGTCACACACGTATTTCAGATACATCCCACTGGCCGGCACAAGTCAGGAGGCCAGCCCAGAGTCAAGGAGTGGAGGAATAGACTCCATCTCTTGATGAAAAGAACTACAAAGGCACATTGTAGACAAAGAGGGATAAAACATTGCTGTCATCAGTCTAACACCATTATACCAAGATGCAAAAGAATAGTATATTCTGGAAGCCAGGATTTAGGTATGGCTTGAGCATAAAGTTCAAGTAGAGAAGGAGATGAACAGAAGATAAAGCTGTAAGCTGGAGCTGGATCATGAAAGGACTTCATTTAGAAGTAACCCACATTTAGGGGCACCTGGGTGGCTCAGTCGTTAAGTGTCTGCCTTCGGCTCAGGTTATGATTCCAGGGTCCTGGGATCGAGCCCCACATCGGGCTCCCTGCAGAGCAGGGAGCCTGCTTCTCCCTCTCCCACCCCCCCCGCCCCGCTTGTGTTCCCTCTCTTGCTGTGTCTCTCTCTGTCAAATAAATAAATAAATAAATAAATAAATAAATAAATAAATAAATATCTTAAAAAAAAAAAGAAGTATCACACAGTTAGAAGTTTGGATTTTTTTTTTTAAAGATTTCATTTATTTATTTGAGAGAGAGAATGAGAGAGAGAGAGAGCACATGAGAGGGGGGAGGGTCAGAGGGAGAAGCAGACTCCCTGCCGAGCAGGGAGCCCGATGCGGGACTCGATCCCGGGACTCCAGGATCGTGACCTCAGCCGAAGGCAGTCGCTCAACTGACTGAGCCACCCAGGCGCCCCTAGAAGTTTGGATTTTTTTAAAAGTCAATTGGAAAGTTATTATGCAATCATAGCAATGACATCTGTATTTTAGAAAAAGTATAATGTACAATATCCTGGAGGAGAGAAAGGAGGTAGAAAAACCAGTTAAGAAGCTACTATGGTAATTTAGTCGAGAATTGACTAGAGTTTATACAAGGGAAGGAGGAATGGAGAAGGAAAAGGGGTGTCAAATTTGGAAACATTGGGACAGAATTGACAGATTGAATGTGTGGAAGTAACTACTTTTTATCTCTCCTCATTTCCCATGATAATAAACCCCCTAATTTTTGTAAGCGTATGTTGATTCAGAATAAAGACCACACTCCCCGGCTTCCCCTGCAGCTGTGAGTACCTCCTGGCCGTGAGATATCAACAGGTGCATCCTGTAGCCTCTCCCAGGACCTTCGCTAAAAGCCAGTTGAGGCATGCCCTTGGCTTACCTCTTTTTCCTTCCTCTATCCAGTTGCCTGGAATGCACGTATCCATTTTGGGGCCCGAAGGATAAGCACTGTACCCTGGGGATGGCAGAGGAGTGAGCAGAAAGGCCCTTGGGCTCCTAAAGGGCTCATAGGATGAAGCCACCATAGCTGCTCTGGCAGCCTGCCAACATCCTGATTTTTTAAATGGAAGAGAAATAAATCACTATCACATTTAGGCCTCTGTTATTTAGGGTCTCTGTTACTCACAGCTGAACCTAATCTGAACTGAAACAAATGTGGAAAAGAGAATTTAAGATTTGTTTGGATCATGAGGTTATTAGACCGGGAGGAAGAGCAAATCTCCAAGGGAAGTTCAAGAGCCGATACATTTATAATGCCTAGGGGAAAAAAAAACAAAAACAGATAAAGATTTTTACCTCTGGGGGAGGAATTGTAGGAGAAGAGCCTAGGGGAGAATACTAAAAGACTTATACTAAAACATTTTGGTGTCTTTCAAATGTATTTTGGACCATTTGCTTGTTTTACCTAAGCATAAATAAATACCAGTACTTCACAAACACTTCCCCAAAACAAGAGAGAATCCTTCTAGCTCATTCTATGAGGCCAGTATTATTCTGATACCCAAACAAGACAAAGACATCATAAGAAAACTACACCAATATTTCTAATAAATATAAATGCAGAAATCCTCAACAAAATGCTGGCAAACCAAATTCAGCAACATATAAAACTATGATTAAGTGGGATTTAGTCCCATGAAATATGCTGGATTTAACATAAGAAAATCAATTGTGTAATATACCACATTAATAGAATAAAAGACAAAATTTACATGATCACTTCAATCAGCACAGAAAAATCATTTGACAAAATTCAACACTGTTCCATGATGAAAACACTAACAAACTTCTTCAACCTGATAAAAGGCATCCATGAAACAGCCACACTTAACATCATATTTAATGGTGAAACACTGGATGCTTTCTCACTAAAATCACTAACAAAACAAGAATGTGTGTCGTCATCACTTTGATTTAATGTTATACTGGAAGTTCTAGTAAGGGCAATTAGACAAGAAAATAAGATAAAAGCATCCAGACCAATCAACTAGCTTTGCCAAGCAGCATCAAATGACACGATTTTTTACATAGAAAATACTAAGTAATCCACCAAACACTATAAAAATAAATAAGCTCTGCAAAGTTGTAAGACACAAGATCAATTACAAAAATCAATTGCATGCACTAACAATGAATGATCTGAAAATGAAATTAAGAAAAAATTCCATTTACAATAGCCTCAGAAAGAATAAAATACTTAGGGGGCACCTGATTGGCTCAGTCAGTAGAGCATGCAACTCTTGATCTTGGCGTCATGAGTTTGAGCCCCATGTTGGGGGTAGAGCTTACTTTAAAAAAAGAAAAATAAATAAAACATTGGGAATAAAGTTAAGAAAGGAAGTGTAAGACTTGTACACTGAAACAATTCCACACAAGAAAATAGGAAATTTTTTTCCAATGTTAAAACACCTCATGTTTATAGATTAGAAAACATAATTCTGTTTAAGACTGAGATTTTCCCCCAGTTGATCTGCAGATGCAGTGCAATCTCCATCAAAATCACACCCACTTGTGTTGCAGAAATTCACAAGTTCATCCTGAAATTCATGTGAAACTGCAAAGAACCCAGAATAGTGAAAACAATCCTGGGGAGAAAAAAAAAAAAGAATAAAGTTGGAAGACACACTTCCATTTCAAAACTTAAAACAAGTCTCCAGTAATCAAGACAGTGTGTTACTGGCAAAGGATAAGATAAAGATCGATGGAATAGAATTGAGCGTTCATAAATAAGTCTTTACAGTTATGGTCAACTGCATTTCAATGAGTTTGTCAAGACTATCCAACAGGAAAAGAATAGTCTTTTCCACAAATAATGCTGGGACAACTAGATATCCACATGCAAAGAATGTGACAAAATTAAATAAAAGGGGCACCTGAGTGGCTCAGCTCAGGTCACAATCCCAGGATCCTGGGATCGAGCCCCACATCAGCTCCCTGCTCAGTGGGGAGCCTGCTTCTCCCTCTCTGTCTGTCCCTCTCCTCCCTCTCTCTCTCTCTCAAATAAATAAATAAATAAATAAATAATCTTTTTAAAAAATTAAATAAGGGGCACTGGGTGACTCAGTTGGTTAAACGTCTGCCTTTGGCTCAGGTCATGATCCCAGGGTCCTGGGATGGAGCCCTACATAGGGCTCCCTGCTCAGCCTGGAGCCTCCTCTCTCTGCCCCTCCCCCTCCCAACTTGTGCTGTCTCTCTGTTTCTCTCTCTGTCTGCAATAAGAAATAAAACCTAGGAAAAAAATTAAATAAAAGGTATCCTACCTCATACGATATACAGAATTATACACATAGCATATACAAAATTACCACACATACAAGTTAACTCTGACACCAGAATGTTAAAACTAAGACAGTTAAACTCTTAGAAGAAAACATAAAAGTAAATCTTTGTGTCTTGAATTTGGAAGTAGTTTCTTGATACGACACCAAAACACAAGAGACAAAAGAAAAGATAGATAAATTGGGCTTGATCAAAATGAAAAACTTGTTTGCTTCAAAAGACATCATCAAGAAAGTGAAAAGACAATGCACAAAATAGGAAAAAAAATATTTATAAATCATAAGCTGATAAGGGACTTGTATTCAGAATATATGAAGAACTCTTACAACTCAATAATACAAAGACAAACTAATCAAAAAATGGGCAAAGAATTTTAATAGACATTTCTTCAAAGAAGATATATAAATGGCCAATAATCATGTGGAAAGATGTGCAACACCATTAGTCATTAGGGAAATGCAAATGAGAAATACAATGAGATACTACTTCACACCTAAAAAAAACCCACAGACAATAGCAAGTGTTGATGAGGATGTGAAGGAATTGGAAGCTTCAGACACTGCTGGTAGGAATGTTAAATAATGCAGCTGCTTTGGAAACAGTTTGTCAGTTCCTCAAAAAGTTAAACATAGAATTAATATATGACCTTGCAATCCCACTCCTAGGTTTATACCCCCCAAAACTAAAAACAAATACTCAAAATGTTCATGCCAATATTATTCATAGTACCTAAACAGAATGGAAACAATGCAAATGTCCATCAGCTAATGAATAGATCAACGAAACGTGGTATATCCATGCAATGGAATGTTATTCCACTATGAGAACAAATGAAATCCTGATACATGCTATAATATGGATGAACCTCATAAACATTATGTTACATGAAAGAAGCCAGGCACAAAAGGCCATATATCAGGTGATTTCATTTATATAAATTTTCAGGATTGGCAAATCCACAGACAGAAAGCAGACTCTTGGGTGCCGGGAGCTGGGGGGAGTAGAGAATGGGGAGTGACTCCTAATGGTGTCTTGGAATCAGCCATTTCTCCAGTGAGTCCTAATTTCTTGCACTTGAGAGTATTTAGAAGCCAAGATTTCAGTGCTAGGTGCGCTCATTGCTACTGCGATGGTGCCGCTCCCAGACCCTCCCAGTAGAAAGAGATAGGAAACATACATTATACACGTATGTTTGCATCTATATTTATTTTAGTATCTACTTATATGGAAAAATTTGAGGTCATACCGATACCTCCCAATTCCAATCCTCCATTAGAAAGTAGTTCTCTCCCTTCCCATATTCGTTAACACCCTTTTCTGACAGTGAGAATTAGCTCCCACTGTCCTTAATATACTTACTTATGTGATCAATCCCCTGTATGTAACAAGTGTCCTAGCATCACTACTGCGCATCCCTGTGTGGATGCCCTCCTCTCGGTTTCTAGCACCACAAGGCAGTCCACCCTTGCTTGGGCTCTGACAACCTATGCTGGTCACTGCTTTGCAGGGCTGCCCGCCTGCCCTCACCCCAGGCTCTGACTTCCATCCTGGGTTTCCTCTCTCTGGAATGCCCTCCTCAACCTTGCTTGGGCCCCAACAGCTTGCACCAGTCTGCCTACGTCACTCAGCCGGGGCTTTGCTCCCTCTGATAGGCAGCCCATCCAGGCATAAATCCTCCTTACCCCTGGGGCTCCGATGCTGAGCTCCAGGCCACCTTAGCTGTCCCCAGGAAGGCCCAGATGCCACTGTACTCGGCCCTAATGGCTTTACAACCAAATTTTTCAAGAAGGGAAATGGATGAGAAAGAGGAAAACAAAGAGCCACTTGAGATTTTAGGAGGTATTTCATCAGCAATCCCACCAACATCTTGCTCTACATGAACTAGTTTGTGAGTTGCCTCCTGAGAGTGAGGATGACAGGGATGGAGCTTGAGGCTGGAAGCAAGAAGAATGTTTAAAATAACCATTATGGGGCTGCCTGGGTGGCTCAGTTAAGTGTTGGACTCTCGGTTTTGGCTCAGGTCATGATCTCAGGGTCCTGAGATCAAGCCTTGTGTCAGGTGTCAGGCTCAGTGCTCATCACAGAGTCTGCTTGAGATTCACTCTCTCCCTCTGCCCCTCCCCCTGCTCATGCTCTCTAAATAAATAAAGATAAAATAAAATAAAATAAAATCTTAAAAAAACATTATGGGGGAAATGGGAATAGTAAAAACAATAGTAATGGCTACTTGTCATTCATTAAATCATTATTATGTGCTGGGCACTTTGATTTAATTTAATCCTCACAACAACCTTCTGAATTAGATATTAATTGTTACCTCCATTTTGCAGAAGAAGAACCTGATGTTTAAGAAAGTAAAACAACTCTGTCAAGGTCACTCAACTCTTACAGGCAAAGTGGAATCCAAATTTAGATCTGAATTCAACACATGAGCTGTTTAATTGACAGACCATGAACCCTTCCAGGATCAGGAGGACACACTGGCAGGATTGAAATACTCCCCTCATAACACTTGCACCACCGTCCATCCACATCACATTGTGCTTTTTGTTTCCATTTCTCTATCATACAAATAGCACTATCATAACACACTGCTTCTAACATTAAAAGCCTAGGTTGTTAAATATAAACTTCAGGATTTTTTTTTTAAAGATTTTATTTATTTAGTTGAGAGAGAGAAAGAGAGAGCGCAGGGAGGCGGGGAGCAGAGGGAAAGGTAGAAGCAGGCTCTCCGCTGAGCATGGAGCCCAACGTGGGGCTGGACGAGGGGCTTGATCCCAGGACCCTGAGATCATGACCTGAGCTGAAATCAAGAGTCAGACGCTTAACCGACTGAGCCACCCAGGCGCCTCTAAACTTTAGGATTTTTTTTTTTTAAGATTTTATTTATTTATTTGACAGAGAGAGACACAGCGAGAGAGGGAACACAAGCAGGGGGAGTGGGAGAGGGAGAAGCAGGCTTTCTGCGGAGCAGGGAGCCTGACGCGGGGCTCAATCCCAGGACCCTGGGATCATGACCTGAGCCGAAGGCAGATGCCTAATGACTGAGCCACCCAGGCGCCACTAAACTTTAGGATTTTTAAGGAAACGCAATAAGAATCATTTCTCTTCCCCTAACTTCTAAACATCGAGTAAGAAATAAGAGTCAGCCTGCCTTCGGCTCAGGTCATGATCCTGGAGTCCCTGGATCAAGTCCCGCATCGGGGCTCCCTGCTCAGCAGGGAGTCTGCTTCTCCCTCTGACCCTCCCCCCTCTCATGTGCTCTCTCTCATTCTCTCTCTCTCAAATAAATAAATAAAATCTTTAAAAAAAAAAAGAAAAGAAAGAAGAGACAGCATATGGATGCTAAATTTTCCCTTTACTACTAAATAAGCTTCTATTGGGGAACGCGGTATACAGCAGCAGGTAAATGAGCTTCCTGAAGTTGATTTAGGCAAACTTACCCCACCCTGTCACTGGCAGCACTTGACCTTGCACTTGTTATTTTAATGGGTTTTCAGGGCCAGGGATGGAGTATTTCCCCCAAACATAAATATTTAAATAGTCCACAGGTTTTTTTTTTTACTTTTTGTCTCCTCCTCCCCTCCTTCCCCTTCTCCCCACACCTCTTTCCCCCTCCCTTCCTCCCTCGCCTTTAATAAATATATGAGAAGCTTCAAAAATAAAAATGCCCAGAGCCTCCCGGCCAAGCTGGATGCCCTCAGCAGCCTGGGAGCAAGAGTGGGCCACAGAACTGTCGTGCTGGCCCAGGGTTGAGTGTGAACCAGGACTGTAGTGGGACATTAGAGGTGGGGCATCGGCTGCAGGGGCTGAATCAATGAGTGACCTTGAAGCCCAGAGGGGATGAGACACTGGGAGGTACGCAAAACCAGAATTTGCTGTGAGACCTCAGAATGAAGCTAGTGGGAGAACCAGGAAGAGCCAACAGAAGGGGAGAAACTAGTTTTACTGAGTATCAGCTAAGTGGGGTGTTTTGTGCTCTCAGTCCCAGGGGTGTCACCCACATTACAGTCTCGAAACATAACTGATGTTATCCCTCTTTGACAGATAAGGAATATGAGGCTCAGAAATACAGTCATTGGCCTGAGATCATTCAGCAGCCAAGTGGCAGAGCCCCTATTTAAACCCAGATCGCTCAGGTTCCAAAACCTGTGTTTTATTCACCCATTACATCAGCTACCACCAGGGATGTGAGAACACTGGAAAATGGGAAGTTGCAGACACACAGGGATTATGTGTAAGCCTGCCAAGCTGGACCAGTTTCCAGTCAAGGGTGTGGCCATGGAGTTGGCATGCTGAAACAGTGTAGAAGTCAAGATCTTTGGAGTAGAGAAGGTCAAGAGACCATGGCGCTCATGTTGAATGAACCATCAGTTTAGACACTGAGTGTGTCCAGGAGGCCTGTCTGAGTAAGCAGAGTAAGCAGGTTAGGTAGAAACCCTGAGTGGAGGTTGGGGACAAAACCATTGCAGCTTGGTGATATGCCAGTCATGGAAATATTGAAATGCACAATCCTAAGGTAACTGCAGAATTCTGTTTTTATCCTTTTCATGTTTCTTTTTTTGTGGGGGGTGCTGCCTGCGGGGGGTAAAGTTCTTGTTTAAATGTCTAAAGCAAAGAACCCATCTGAAATCTTGAACTATGTCTAAGCATGCCCATCTGTGGCTGCTCCTGGGGACTGCTTGGGGTCTGAGGCAATCGCAGACAGGCAATGTATCAAGAAGTTGTTCTTCAAAAAGCTCATGAGAAGGCAAAAGAGAGGGTGAGTAACAATCGCTGTTCTTTAAGAGCTCATGGTGGTGTGAGAGCAGGTGCTTGTCGGTCTTGGCCCATGGGGACCAGATTTGGGGAACCTGGGGTAGCATCCAGACTCCCCCTTAATGGCTGTGCAAGTTTGCTCAAGTTACTAAGAACAAGTCACTGTGTTCTTCTCTGCAAAGGATATGGTCTAGTTTCACAGGAAGAGGGGCATCTTCCTATACTTCAGGGCAGAAGAACAAAACAGTTTCAAAGGATCATTTAAACTCTTTTTCCAGCAAAGGAAAAAAAAAACAGAAAATGGTTTCTAAGTTTTCGTAATATAAGGAATTTTTTAAAGGATGGGTTTCGAGAATGGAGACAATTCTACTTTTCATAGATGGAAACTGAGAGCTTAATCCTTTGGTAGTAGAGTAACAAGGTAACCAATAGTTATGGTTACTGTGTAAGTGGATGATTTTAGGCTCCAATATTAAAATAATTCATTATCGGGAGATTTTTGTTTCATTGCTTTCCATAGGGTTTAAGAGTTACTGGAGAATTTGTACAGCTAGCTGATGACCAGGCATGGAGATTATGGAGGGCTTTTGCTACTCTCTCTCCTTCTCTGCACCTTCTGATTAGTTTCCTACTTATTACCGTTTTTGCAGGTGAAGCAAATGGGTCATTCCTGTATCTTGGATGGAGTTTGGGGTGCTTCTGGGTTCTGCAGTCAGGTGGACCTGGGGTTCAATCCTAGTCCAGGGTCTCTTTGATACTAGTTGGGAGACTTTGGGCAATACGTTTTCTCTTTCATCTTTGGTTACCTTTTCTGAAAGAGGATAAAATAACCCTTAAAAGATCGGTAAAGGAGGCAGAAAATAATTTAGTTTTTCCAAGTATTTTCATATACATTATCTAATCTGAACCATTGATCTTTATATTACCTTCGGTGTGGATCATCAATGATTAGGTCCCCTGGTCTGTCAAATAAACAGCACTGATTTGGACTTTACCATTGGGACTGTTGGGCATGGGAATTTTTAAAAATCGTTATTTACATAGCTTTCTTTTAAAATTAGTTCCTGTGAGAGGGATGATATGGTACCTAGCCTAAATCTACTAAACACACGATAAAATGCTATACTTGGGGAACAGATCCGGATTTCTGGAATTAGAAATACCGAAAATGCATATAGGCAATTTCTACCCATTATGGACTATAAACCATAACCTGAATAAATGAATATCTGTAGCTGCATCATGTAACCTTTTAACACTTGCTCTGCAAATAGCTATCAATTCTTCAGCAGGTACAATGGTGCCAGGCAAGCAGAAAAGAAGGACTGATTGAGTTTATAGTTTGTAGGCGAAGCCTTGCTAAAATAAAACAACTAGTACGTTTGAAAGTATTGCTTGATCAGCTACTTTTCTAAACAGAACAATATAAGTCACAGTGTCATTTAGGATGCTTGGGCTGAAATAATGAGACTGAAAAATAGTCTAATATATTTCTAATAAATAAGAAAAATATGTTGTCACTTAAGTAGTACAGAGGTTGGGTTATTCCAGGCCTTGCTAATTCAGCAGCTCAACAACAAAAGCTTTGCTTCCCTTCAGTTCTGCCTTCTCAGATTGGTGTCCCTCATGCTCACAAGATGGCTGCCACAGATCCAGGTTTCACATGTAGTATGATGACACGAAGGGGCTGTTTTCTTCCCATGCAGATCTTTATCAGCAAAAGCACATAACAATTCCCCAGGAAACTTCTCATCTCTCTCTGGATGGAATGGCCTTGTGTGCCCATTTCTAACCTAGCTAGGGGATGGAATCATTCTGTTGAGCTTAAACCAGTCAAGATTGATGTTCTAGGGCCAGGGAGGAGCTCAACCTCTCTTCATATGCATGGCCGCCAGATATTTGAATAAAATTGGGGTTCTGTTAGCAAGAAAGAGAGAGAATGGCCAATAGGTAGGCCATTAATAGTAACTGGCTGCTGGCCCAAGGTCCAAGACTCGAACTCCAAGCCCCACCTCTGAGTCCCATCTCTCTGTTGCCATCCTGTCCTCCCCCCCCAGCTCTAATCCCACAGCCACAGGTCTAGTCTGAGTTTTTAATTCTGCTGTAGCCTCCTGTAGGTATGCCCCCCTTCCCGGCCTGCCTGTCCCCATCTCCCCCACACACGGGCCCAGGAAGGGAACCTTGGACCACACACTGCTCTGTCGATTGTTAACTGTTACGTCAATGGTTTCCCTCCTGTTTTTCCCGGAAATCTAGGGATGGGAGGCCAAGTCTCAGGGTTGACTGGGTCTGGGGTGGGGGCCGGAGGAGGAATAAGTAATGCAGGCCACATGGATGCCTTTCCCTACTTCAGCCAGACTGTTCTATACTTTGTATATTAGAACTTCATGTTAGATTCTCCTGAAAAAAGGAGTTCCGCTCCTTATAGCAAGTCCAAAAAGCAATGGGCTGGATGGATGATGTCTCCAGCGGGCTCTCAGGAACCTTACAGAACCTCTCTACAGTCCAGTTAAGAAAATGGAAGGGGGGCGCCTGGGTGGCTCAGTTGGTTAAGCGACTGCCTTCGGCTCAGGTCATGATCCTGGAGTCCCGGGATCGAGTCCCGCATCGGGCTCCCTGCTCAGCAGGGAGTCTGCTTCTCCCTCTGACCTTCCTCCTTCTCATGCTCTCTGTCTCTCATTCTCTCTCTCTCAAATAAATAAATAAAATCTTAAAAAAAAAAAAATTAAAAAAAATACATTACCTTTAAAAAAAAAAAA
>NW_023270854.1:44177201-44248126 GCF_011800145.1 Mirounga leonina
AAAAAAAAAAAAATTAAAAAAAATACATTACCTTTAAAAAAAAAAAAAAATGGAAGGGCCCCCAGACCCCTGTTTTCAGCTCTTTGATGATGGGTTTTGTAAACATCTGCTACTTTGTTTCTGATGTCAACTGCCCCCTGGGCCATTTCATCCCTCAGTGACGCACCCAGCTCATCTGCAGCTGTCCCCCAGGACCAATGTCTCAGCTACTCTTTATTACTAATCCTACACTTATTGATAAGCTTCATCTATGTTCAAAGGTTTTCCACAGGGTACAAATTCTTTTGAGCTCATTTCTATGCCAGAAGTTCTCAAAGTGTGATCAAAGGATTCCAGGCGTTCCTCAAAAAAAAAACATCCAGGGGGCCTGTGAGTCAAACTATGTTCACAATAATACTAGACACCGTTCGCCTCTTACTCTTATTCTCTTACACTTGTGAGAGTAGGGTTTTACAGAGGCCACATGACATGGGATAGAGCAACAGACTGAATGCAGAAGCAGAGCTGAGAATCCAAGTGTCTTCTATGAAGCCAGACATGAGATTTGCAAAAATGTAAAATAATACCATGTTTCTCATGAAATTTTTGTTGAAATTGAAATTGAAAAATGTAGCTATTATCAAAAATATATATATTGTATATGATAACATGTACTCATTTCATTGTTTCTTTAAATGAGTTTATAATAAATGTTTAAATGTTTTCCCCATTTCCATTGCTTAGATGATCAACATTGAAGATATAACTCACATAGGCAAAAGTTTTTGGGGGTCTTCAATAACTTTTGAGAATATAAAGGCATCCTGATCCCAAAAAGTTTGAGAACTACTATTCTACGTTATGTTGTGTTAGTATTTCCCAGCACAGTGCACTATATTCCACAGTGGAATCTAGAATGTTCCATGCAATAGGAGCTCCACAATGACTACTGACCATTGAGTTGGGCTGCAAAAGCCTCCACAGCTTCTGTAAACTCTTTTGGGTCAAAACTGTGCTCGTTTTCTTAGCTTATTTAATATTTTTATAACCTATTTTTATTGGATTATAACATGTTTTAAGTTTTAACCACAGTTAAACAAATTTGGCAGATTTAAAAATTATTATGAGGAATAATGTGTCCAAGTTCTTATTGCTCTCATTTTGCCAATTTTGTCTAAAAGAAACAACAGCAATAATCAGATGCATCACATAGCATCATTCAATAAAATGTGACACTTTGAATCATAGTTGTAAAATATGTCATTAGTTCTCGGACTTGGATCGTTAAACTGAATGAAATCCCATTTTTGTCTTCTTGTCATGATACCTGGTTTTTCCTAGTTAGAGAATTCTTTGTTGGTGTGCATACCATTTACCAGGCTCCATGAAAGTTAAAATGGAAAAGAAAATAGAGATTATCGAGTCGAAACGCCTCGTTAGGCAATGAACAGTGGCCCTAGCATGTTGACTGACTCGTTGAAGGTCACTCAATAAATAGCAAAGCACGGCTTCTGGCCCCAGTGTGTACTGCAGAGCCCTGGCCAAACATTTCATTCTTTGTGCAGGTAGAGAATTCCATTTGGTCAGTAAACTTGCCCTTTAAAAAGTTGTCAGTATGAATAGCGGTCTTACCCTCACTGAAAATGTATTTGCTAAAAAGTCCCGGTTCCACAAGCAGGCCAGTAACCAACATGAACACGGAGTGAATCTTCCAGCTGATGGGCTCCCACCTTCACAGGCTCCTGCTAAGTTCACCTTGCTACTCAGCTGCCCTAAAGCCATCCTGCAGCCTGGTATGGGGGGGCAGAATCGGACCAGGGTAAGGAGGGGTCACCCAAAATCAGAAGCAAGAGACACCTGGAAGGAGAGGTCCTGGCCATCTGAAGCTGCCTGCATCTTCCCCAGTCCCTTTCCTCCATCCCCACACCCCAGCGGGGTCACTGCTGCTCCTTGAAGGAAGCCCCCCTCTTTCTGCCTCCACGCTAGCTCGTAGCTGCGGCTGCCCATGCCTGCAACACCTTCACCATACTCTTCCTTTGCCCCATCTGGTTAACTCCTGCCAATTCTTCAGCATTCGATTCAGACTTTGTCTACCCTGGGAGCCTTCCTTCCCCAGGCTTCCCCAGCACGCCCCACCCACTGCACTCCCAAACACCCTGTGAATAACGGCCTCGCACTTCTCACCTGCTTTCTTATCTTCTCTGTTCTAACACTAAAGCTCCCTGAAGCCAGAAGCTGTGCCCTATTTCTCATGGTATCTCCTGGGCCCAGCACCACGCCCAGCATATGGTCATCTCCTTATGAATAATTGTTGAATGACTGGCCAAATGCGTGAGTCAGCGAGTGCTAACCCTCTAACGAGGTGCGATGCAATAGAAATAGAACACAAGCCACAGACGCAGTTGTTTATTTTCTAGCGGACACATGAAAAAAAATTTAAAAGAGCAAAGAAACAGATGAAACTAATGTTATTAATACATTTTGTTTAACCCAATACACCCAAAATATTACTTTTCAACATGTACTCAATATAAAACATTAATGAGATGTTTCACTTTTTTTGTGTGGCTTAAATCCTCAAAATTCAGTGTGTGTTTTACACAGAGAGCACATCTCAAATTGTGCTAGCCACATCTCAAAGCTAATGCTACTCTACTGGGCAACATACATACATCCACTCTAAGAAATTTCTGTCCGAGGGATTGTCCAAGCCACTCATGGTGCATCAGAAGCTCGCTCCAATCCCAGTACTGCTGAGAATCTTGGTCTTCCAGGCCAGGAATGACGTCAAGTTAGATGAAACATTCTGGGTTGGCACCAAACCCAAGGGGCATCTGGCAAATACAGAGAGGCCCCTGTGTAGGACTTGTCCCTTGACCTTTGGAATGATGTTAACTTGAGGATTTAAAACAACAAGCCAAACTCAAAATTGGGGTAAGCCCGGCATTCATTTGGAGGAAAAACTGGGCACTGTCCTATTTGGCAAAAAAGTAGATACCATTACTGAGCTACCTTACCCTTCCCCCAGAGTCCTGAGGAGCTGATCTTGCATTTTGATAGACTGAGAAGTCTTTCCTTAAACAACTTCTTGTAAATTGAAGTACAGGGGACATACAATGTTATATTAGTTTCAGGTGTAGAGCATACCGATCTGACAATTTTATATATTATGCTATGCTCACCACAAGATGGGTAGTTACCATCTGTCACCGTACAAAGCTATTACAATATTATTGACTATATCTCCAGTGCTGTACTTTTCATCCCCATGACTTATTTATTTTATAACTGCACATTTGCACCTCTTAATCCCCTTCACCTATTTCATCCATCCCCCGATCCCCCTCCCCTCTGGCAATCATTAGTTCTTTATGAGTCTGTGTTGGTTTTTTTAGTTTGGTTTGTTTTGTTTTTTAGATTTTACATCTAATGTAAAATCATATGGTATTTGTCTTTCTCTGACTTATTTCACTTAGCATAATACACTCTAGGTCCATCTTGTTGTCATAAGTGGCAAGAGTTCATTCTTTTGTACAGCTAAGTAATATTCCAGTGTGTGTGTGTGTGTGTGTGTGTGTGACATCTTCTTTATTCATTCATCTATCGATAGACACTTAGGTTGTTTCCATAACTTGGTTTTTTTTCTTAAGATTTTATTTATTAATTTGACAGAGAGAGACACAGGGAGAGAGGGAACACAAGGGGGAGTGGGAGAGGGAGAAGCAGGCTTCCCGTGGAGCAGGGAGCCCGATGCGGGGCTCGATCCCAGGACCCCGGGATCATGACCTGAGCTGAAGGCAGACGCTTAATGACTGAGCCACCAGGCGCCCCTATAACTTGGCTTTTGTAAAGAAAGCTACAATGAATATAGGGGTGCCTATGTATTTTTGTTGCTTTGGGGTAAATACCTAGTAGTGGATCATATGAGATTTCTCTTTTAAATTTTTTGAGGAACCTCTCCATACTGTTTTCCAGAGTGACTGCACCAACTTACATTCCACCAATAGTGCATAAGGGTTCGCTTTTCTCCACATCCTCGCTAATATTTATTATTTCTTGTTGAAACAGCTTTCTTTTTTTTTTTATTAAAATGGTTTTTTTAAGATTTTTTTTTAATTTATTTGACAGAGAGAGAGACAGCAAGAGAGGGAACACAAGCAGGGGGAGTGGGAGAGGGAGAAGCAGGCTTCCCACTGAGCAGGGAGCCTGATGTGGGGCTCGATCCCAGGACCCTGAGTTCATGACTTGAGCCAAAGGCAGACGCTTAATGACTGAGCAACCCAGGCGCCCTCTGAAACAGCTTTCTTTTTTCTTTTTTTTTTTTTAAAGATTTTATTTATTTATTTGAGAGAGAGAATGAGATAGAGAGCATGAGAGGGGGGAGGGTCAGAGGGAGAAGCAGACTCCCTGCTGAGCAGGGAGCCCGACATGGGACTCGATCCCGGGACTCCAGGATCATGACCGGAGCCGAAGGCAGTCGCTTAACCAACTGAGCCACCCAGGCGCCCCTCTGAAACAGCTTTCTTAAACAGAAAGGATATTTTTTAATTTCCTAAAACAACTGTTAAGAAAAAATCATGTAATCAAAATGATAGTGACCTTGTTGTATCTTTGTTGTACTAAAGATGTATATGATAACTGGATCAAGATGAAAGAATCTTAGGGCGCCTGGGTGGCTCAGTCAGTTAAGCATCTGCTTTCAGCTCTGGTCATGATCCTGGGGTCCTGGGATCGAGCCCTGTTGTCAGGCTCCCTGCTCAGCGGGGAGTCTGCTTCTCCCTCTCCCTCTGCCCCTCCATGCTCACTTGCTCTCTCTCTATCTCAAATAAATAAATAAAATCTTAAAAAAAAAAAAGATGAAAGAATCTTTTATCCAACCTAATTCAACTTATCAATGATCAAGTGCTTTTGAATTCCTGTAAGGCAGAGTACATCAGACAGTATCCATTTGCATAGAGTAAAGTCACACTTGGAGCCAAATTACATATTTTAGATGATTTAGTGGTTGTAATGGCTGTCATAGTTAAGAACTGTGCTCTGAATAAATAAATAGAAGTCTATGCTCACTTTTGCTCTCTTGTATCTTCATTATGTTTTAATTACTACCTATCCACTATTAAACATTATAGAAATATATATATATTTAACGATTTTATTTATTTATTTATTTGACAGAGAGGGAGACAGCGAGAGAGGGAACACAAGCAGGAGGAGTGGGAGAGGGAGAAGCAGGCTTCCCGCGGAGCAGGGAGCCCGATGCGGGGCTCGATCCCAGGACCCTGGGACCATGACCTGAGCCGAAGGCAGACGCTTAATGACTGAGCCACCCAGGCGCCCCTAGAAATATATATTTTAAAAGCAAAAGCTCCCCCCAAAAAAGAAATTAAAAAAATAAATAAAAGCAAAAGTTCCCTATAACATTAATTGTATATATTCTTTCAGATTTTCCTATGTATATATTTTTCTCAAGATGAATTTCATACAATTAGTATTTCAATACTAATTATATTTATTAAATATGATATCGGGGCACTTGGCTGGCTCAGCCAGAAGAGAATGAGACTCTTGATCTCGGGGTTGTGAGTTCAAGCCCCACGTTGGGTGTAGAGATTACTAGAAAAAATAAAATAAACTTAAAAAATATATATGATATTAAAATGACTAAAAGATACGAAATAAAGTGATGCTTCCTTCCTCCCTGTTCCCTAGCCAAACAGGCCCCCTTTCCAAAGGCAACCACTATTAGCAATCTCTTCTGTATTTTTCTAAAGATGTTCTAGGCAAAGGACTCCATATAAATACTTTTTTCTATTTTTTTTAAAGAAATGATATTCTATACACACTGTTTATCCCTTTTTCACTTAATGTAATTTGGAGATCCTTTCATATCTGTATATGAAAAGCTCCCTCGGGACGCCTGGGTGGCTCAGTCGGTTAAGCGTCTGCCTTCGGCTCAGGTCATGATCCCAGGGCCCTGGGATTGAGTCCTGCATCGGGCTCCCTGCTCTGCGGGGAGCCTGCTTCTCCCTCTGCCCCTGTCTCTCTCTCTGTCTCTCATGAATAAATAAAAAAAATAAAAAATCTTTAAAAAAAAAAAAAAGAAAGAAAAGCTCCCTCATTCTTTTCTAGGTCTGCATGGTATTTTTTTAGACTGCACATTAATTCATTTCTCCTATTAATGGACATTTAGGTTATCTTCAGTATTTGGGGATTGTAAGCAATGACAATAAACAGCTGTGCAATTGTGTCGTTGCAAATGTGAATATTTCTACAGGATGACTTTTTAGAATTAGAATCCCTAGGTCAAAGGCTAGATGTACTTTAAATTCTGGTTAGATGTTGTCAAATGGTACTCCCTAGAAAGTTTGGCCAATTTGCAATTCCACTAGTACAATGTGTCTTCATCAACTGGGAGTTGAAAAACAAGAGTATCTCCTTTAAATTTAATTTTCTTCTCTCTTATAAGTCACCATAGGGAAGAACCATTTGCAGTTCCTTTTCTGGGAAGTTCCTGTTGATATCCTTTGCCCTCTTTTCTATTTCATTGCTGTTGTTGGTCTTGATTTGAAGGAGTTAATTAAGAAATAGGCGCTTGGTGTTTTTTTGAGGTTTATCATTAGTCTGTTGACTTTGCTCGTGGTGGTTTTCAGCATGCCAAAAAAATACTTTTTTTTTTATTTTTTAAGTTTTTATGTAGCCAGATTTATAAATCTTTTCATTTATCGTTCCCTAGATGTTGTGTGAAAGTCATTCACTTATTTATTCGACAAATATTTATTGAGACTGTACCATGGGTCTCAAGTTTTAGGTCTAACAGTGAACAATACAGACCAAGAGCTGTGCTAATGGAGTTCCAAATATTGTGGAATATTTGGAGAAGCTAAATCTGTTGCACTCAGATTGCTTCTGTTTGTTTTGCTCAACACATCACAAACATCTTCCTGTCGCAATTATAGAGATTTATCTAATTCTTTTTCATGGTTATAGTATTCTTTTTTCAGCACATGTCATAAATGTTGTAGGGCGCCTGGGTGGCTCAGTTGGTTAAGCGGCCCACTCTTGGTTTTGGCTCAGGTCATGATCTCACGGTCCTGGGATGGAGCCCCGCTGCGGGCTTGGTGCTGTGTGGGGAGTTTGCTTGGGGATTTGCTTTCTCCCTCTCCCTCTGCCCCTCCTCTCTCCCTCTCAAATAGATAGATAAATAAATAAAATATCTATCAAATAGATAAATAATCTTTTTAAAAAAATACTTTATTAAAAAAATAATAACAATAAAAAATAAATGTTGTAGCCAGTTCCTTGCTGAGCCCATACTCATAATCAAGGGTCAGCTGATTCTTTAGGGCCAAATCGTAAGTATTTTAGGCTTCATGAAACATACTGTTGCAACACAAAAGCAGCCATCAATAATACCTATAAAAATGAGCACAGCTGTGTTCCAGCAAAACTTTATTTATGGACACTAAAATTTGAATTTCACATAATTTGCACACATCACACAAAATATTGTATTTACTTTATTTTTTAACCAACCACTTAAAAATGTAAAAAACAAACCAAAAAGCCAAAAAACACACGGCCTTATAAAAAAGACATAAAAACAGAAAGTGGGCTGGAATTGGCATGTGGGCCACAGTTTACTGACCTCTGCTCTAAACCATTCTGTTGCATTGCCTCCCAAAGGTCCTCTGAGCTATGAATTTCAACGGCCTCTTTTAGAATCAGATTATGAAACGATGGAGAACTCCATCGCCAAGGCCAACAGCAGTAATAACAATAGTCACAGTAATAACAATAATAATAAATCACATCCTCAATTGTAGTTAAGAAAGGCCTGGCCCCAGTCTCTGCTTGTCCGGCATTGGGCATGACAGTGTGTCCTGTCCTTACCACGGTAGAGCTCTAGTCAAATGACTAAGGTGCCAGGTTCACGCCGGAATCACGCAACACGTTCCCTGAGCCTCGGCGCCACTGGGCGTCCCAGATGCCTTTCACTCATCAATCTCTCCACCAATCCTGTTTTCTTTCTCCTCATTGCACTCAGGACACCTGACATTCCCTTGTATATTCACATGTTTCTCGTCTGTCTCCTCCACCAGAATGAGGGCAGGAACATGGTCTGCCTTATTCATTGTGTATTCCCAGAGCCTAGAACCGGGCTTGGCATATGGTGCGTGTTCAGTACACCTAAGCACCAATGATGAGCTAGTTCAGAAATGGCCAAACCAGAGCCGGAGAACGATAGGTAGGCACCTAAGTGCTTTGCTTTTGCCTCTTAAGCTAGAAGAAGCAATTTCACTGCTTGGGTGCCCAAAGCAAAAGCTTTTTACTTTGACCCAAAATCAAAAACAAAGCATGTAGGTCCCTACCTATTGTTCTTGGGCTCTGGTTTGCCTATTTCTGGACTAGTTCATCGTTACTGAATGTTTCTACATGCTAATGAGGAATGAGAATATGAAATTTTCATGGTGGGAAATAACGTCTGGCTTTTGCATGTAATTTATGGAAAACGGACTTTTTTCCCAAAGATATTTCTATATAATATTTATATTTTAAGTAGAACACATCTAAAATTTAAGAAGAAAATTAAGCCTCCTTAATTTTAAGGAAGCAGTGCAGAAAACCCTAAGTCAACTTTATCTATATCAGGCTGAACACTCCAGATGGTGGTTACTGAAACTGTTACAGTTTTGTTTTCTCTATAGTCATCCGCAAAATAGTTGTCTAATTTAATTAGTTCTTAAGGTCACACACAAAATAAAACAATACCAGTCCCCCGATATGTTGTGATTGCCAAGTGTGTAAGACAGCAGTTTGGGACACTACTGGGGGGTAAATACGGGTTCAGGGCACATACAAGAGGAATGTTTGACAAGGTCTTATCTTAAAGAGTGATTCCAGTCAAGTAGAGACTGTAGGAATCTAGGAAAAAAGGCTTTTTGGTCTGACCGTCACACTGTCGCACTGAGCATTATTTATACCCATTGTGAAATTGGTGGGGGTGGGGTAGATTATTAATCACTCGAGTAATTTCCAGCTCTAAAACTTTTTCTAAATTTAAATACCACCCTAGCACCTTCAGGCCTGTTTTGTGATGGCAAGAAAAAGCCCCACATTGTAAAAAAAATAAACTTCCTTTCTACTAGAGGAACTGAAAAGATCCATTAAGTATGTTTAGAGCACCTGCGGTGCACAGCTAGGTCCTGGAGATACAGTGGAGTAAGACAAATAAGGAGTTTGTCATCTAGTATGTTTACTACTTCTTATGTCTTTGTCTTCCGTACGAAATCAGTATCTGGTAGAGTAAAAAAAACAGGTAAGAACAGATCCTGCGGGAGCTATATGGGACATATAAAATAAGCCTGGCTTTGTTGAAAAGCATTCTTGTTTCCTATGCAATTGGCATGTGGTAATTATATTTGCTTTCTAATCCCTAATGAGCACTTCTTAAGTAATTGGCACCCTGTTCGTGCTCCCCAGTACTAAGAATTACACTGGGTAACCTCCACGGAAGTGGTATGTGTGTGTAATTTGATGAACTGGAAGGGTAAGGCATCCAATGTAATTGAAATCGGTTTCCCTGTTGCATTTAATATTGGCATCCTAAGAAGGAGAAAAGAAGTCATGTATAATTATGATTAAAAGGGAGTTTCTCAGGCATTTCAAGGGCTCCTTCATACAATGACCTAGGGACGAACTGGGTAAAGTCATGCTATTCCCATGGCATGGAGCCCAGTAGTTTGCAACGGAGAACCAACTGCCGAGGTCAGTTCACTTAAATTCAGCAAACCTAATCAAACGCCAACTACATGACATGCACTTTGTGAGGCACGACTTTTTAAAAGAAGAAGGAAAAAATGTAGCCTCAGAAACTCTTGGTGATTTTTCAAAGAGTTTACTATTTACTTGGGAAGGTAGGACACAAGAACAAATGGAGACAAAAGTTTATGATACAAGCAATTTCAGTTTCTTGATACTTATGGGAGAGCAAAAATATATTAATCACTATTTGTAGAAGAACTTTGCTATTGTTGCTTATTAGGAAGCAAGCAGAGGTGGTGAGTAGGAAAAACTGTTAGTGAATTACGGTGAAGGCATGGAAACAACAATCTTGATTGACATGTTCCCAAATCCTTAAATTCTTTCAAATACAGTCCAAATCACAGTCACAACTGTACTTCTGGGCTCTCAGAATTAAGAAATGCTAATACATTTGTTTGAAAGAAATAATCACCTTCAAAAGAAGCAGGAGAGCCCCAGTTCAAGATGCAGGCTAAGTATGTATCTCTGCTACCTCCCCAAACCCCACTGAGATAAAGATATCCTAAAAAGAATTGGTTTATAACAACTATAATAACAAGATAGGTGTTATTAACCAACAAGAAATCTCATCTAATTTCTGGACACCAAACGCAGAAGCCTCGCACAGAAGTGGAAACTGCTAAGGCCCAGATGTCAATATCATAAACTTCCACAATGATGGTGTAACCGAGACAAGGCTGGAGTGCAGGGGGAGGGAAGATGCTAGAGCATCTGCAAAGTGCACAGCAGGCCAAGGTTTTCAGGGGGCAAGACAGAATTGTAAGGACTTTATATAAGGTTATCAGTGTAACCACTAAAACAACTAAACATAAAGACTGAAAGAAAATCAGGAGCTGAGGGAGAGGTGAAATGAAAGCACTAAAGTCTTCACCTTTCTTTTTCTTATCAAGTTCACAGATACAATCTAATGTTAAAGAAATCAAGAAGTAATCTGGAATTGTTGGGATAACCACCCAAAGTAGTAAAACTAGGCCTGATTACAACTGTTTATCTCTGATATATGGACTGCCCACGAGGAGCAATGAACAAAGACAATTTTACTTTTTACTTCATACCTTCTGCATTGTTTGATTTTTTAAACAAGTGTATTGAACATTTTTATAATGAGTAAATAAGAAGAGGAATGCTGGAACAAATAAACATTCTGGACTTACAAACAAGAATGAAATACTTTATACCTTAGGTGGGGAAAATACCAAGACCAGAACAATACCCAAAATATAAACCTGTCGTGTTTTTCAAAATATTTTTGTTGATGTATTAAGTATATGTTTATATGCAAAGAAAAGGCTTTAACAGCGGTTCCCTCTGGAGGAGTGGAGTGAGATTGATGAGCAAGAATGAAAGAAGACTCATGTTTTTCTTCTTTCCGTACTTCTGAATTATTTGAAATGGCTACGAGCAGCCTCTCCAACTCTCAAAAGCTTAAAAACAATTTATGAAAACCAATAAATTAAAGAAATCAAGAGGATGGGGAAAATACATTAAAAATTTAAAATTGTTCACCCATATGTATCCATTATTTTTTTCTTAAAGATTTTATTTATTTATTTATTTAATTGACAGAGAGAGAGAGAGAGACAGCGAGAGAGGGAACACAAGCAGGGGGAGTGGGAGAGGGAGAAGCAGGCTTCTCACTGAGCAGAGAGCCCAATGCGAGGCTCGATCCCAGGACTCTGGGATCATGACCTGAGCCGAAGGCAGTCGCTTAGCCAACTGAGCCACCCAGGCACCCCTCCATTCATCCATTTAACAAAACATATTACTGAATTCCTACTATGGGCTACACATTGTATTAATCACAGGTGAAAGGGCAATAAACAATAATCTCTGCCTTCAAGGAATTCGCAAATGGCTCAGTGGTTAATAACCACATAGTTCCAATACAGGGCAATAAGTGCTCTGATAGATGTAGGCTCGGAGTGCTGGAGAAGGGTATTAAAAAAAAAAAAAAAAGACTCCTGCCCCAAATGAGGTTTGTGGGGGCACTGTTGCTTAGGCTTCCGGGAAGCAGTGGTGTCCGAGTGAAGGACAGCTAGATGAGTTATCAAGGCACCTATGGAGTGTACGCTTCGGCAGGTATCTGTAGGTGTCAAGTATCTGTAGGAAGTAAAAGCAAGCAAGCCCCACTAATAACAAAGCGACACCGGAATGTTGCTGTAGCTGACACCAGGGCCTCAATCCTTGGCTCTGTTTCAGGAGCTCCAATAATAAAAAGATAGGTGTGCTTAATGAGGCTTTGGGGAGGGTAGGGGGAGCAAAGGAAGACAACGCTCTTGCACGCCCGAGATCCAAACTCCCTGAGAAATTTGGGAGGCACAGGAAGGTGTGCCGGGCATAGACTAAAACAGGTCCAAATATGTGAATAATGGTTGAGCGTCTTCCCTTTGAAGATCCTAAAGCCCTTTTGCAAATAAGGACTCTCGTCTTTACAGAGGGTTGAGCCTGAGGCCAAGAAAGCCATTACCCCCAAGTCACACGGACAGGGACATGCCGAAACAACACAGACACACCAGTTCTGGCTTTGCCCCTTTGTTCTGATTGGCTCGCCCCTCCTCCCCCGCCCAAGCGACGGAGAGGAAAGTTACAAACGGTTCTGTTCAGGGGTCAGGGACTTCGCGGTGAATACATTGTTTCCGCCCGGGGCTCGCCCGCCCTGCGCTTCGCGAGCCGCCGCGTGTGGTTTCCGAGGAAGGCGGGCTTTGGCACCGCGCTGCGCGTTTCAAGTCTGCACGAGTCTCCCAGTTGCCACGACTGGACGATGCTTCCCGGGCGGGTTAGTTTTGCCCTGCAGTACTTTCGGTTGGGTCTTACGGCCTTTAAAGCCACCGTGAAAGCCAATGGGCCCGGCATTCGAACTTCTGCAACAATTGGACCCCTGCTGCTGAGATTTCGGTGCACGGTCCTGCTTCTTTTTACAACCGGAGCCTCAGCGTTTAAGACAAGATAAAGGTGATAAGACAATGGCAGAGGAAATTGTGGGTTTATGTCTCCAGGTGGGCTAATTTCCAAAATACACTAGAGAAAATTGCTTAGGATAATTTCGCAGGTTTCCTTCGTGGTTCACGGAGCAGGATTGTTGCACCTGCAGAATTTAATTACACGTTTATATACATATATTTTTTTCCACAGCAAAGTTATCATTATAATTGGGGGTTGCTTGCCTTAGCCAAACTTGTTTCTTGCAGGGCCCAGGAGAAACAGTTTTATCCTGAGAATGAATAAGTGATGACGTGAGGCTATCTGACATAATTACCCTGCGGATTTCAGATTACTTCATTTTATCTACAATGAAATCACTGGAAGAATAACCTACGTGAAGAGTTTTGATCTTCACTATAACTGACTCACATTTGTCTCCATGAGTTGTGAGATGATGACAGCGTTTAAGGTGAAATATTAGGACATTAAAATTCGTCTCTCTGGAGGGATTGAGGCTAGGAGGTTTTGATTAATTTGGTATTGGTAGTTACTAGAAATATCTTACACGGACAAATTCAGCTCATTTCGGCAGATACTTGAGTGCCTTCTGTGCTCAAGACTTCATGAGAGGTGCATGAGAAATGGAAAAACCAAAAAGGCCTGCCCTCAGAGCTTGTGCTTTTTTGAGAATTATGATTTTTTTAGCACAAAGAGCACAGTAAAAGTACATATTAACTCGGACCCATTTTGAATGGAAGTTAATCTTCCTTAAACAATTGAAAGCAACTCAGGACACCGCACTCGCCTCAAGGGCAGCGGTGAGGAGCCCATGGTAATACCCAGCGAGCATTAATTTTTAGAACCAATATTTGATATCAGCTAATTTTTTTGTCAGCTTTTGTAAAAGTAGAGAGGAAAACGTGTTCAAGATTCTTGGTTATTTGGTTTTCAGCTAATTGGGCAACACTGTTAAGAGCCATTTTATTACTTATTAATTATGATCGCTTTGTTTATATTATTTGAAAATAAATGACTTTCCCCTTATTTCTCTTATTACAAGTAAGCCAATACGATTTTTTTTTTAAAGATTTTATTTATTTATTTGAGAGAGAGAGTGAGAGAGAGAAAGAGCACAAGAGGGGGGAGCGGGAGAGGGAGAAGCAGACTCCCTGTTGAGCAGGGAGCCCGATGCGGGACTCGATCCCGGGACTCCAGGATCATGACCTGAGCCGAAGGCAGTCGCTTTACAACGATTTTGTAAATTGTGGTAAGATACACGTAATATTTACCATCTTAGCTATTTTTAAGTGTACAGTTCAGTGTTTTTTTTTAAGGACTTTATTTATTTGACAGAGAGCACAAGCAGGGGGAGCAGCAGAGGGAGAGGGAGAAGCAGGCTCCCCACCGGGCAGGGAGCCCGATGCGGGGCTCGATCCCAGGACCCTGGGATCATGACCTGAGCCGAAGGCAGATGCTGAACGACTGAGCCACCCAGGCGCCCCTGTACAGTTCAGTATTAAGTACACTCCCATTGTTGTGCAACATCACCATCGTCTATCCATAGAAATCTTTTCATCTTGCACAACTGAAACTCTGTCCACACTAAACAATAACTCCCAATCCCTCTTTCCCCAGCTTTTGGCAGCCACCGTTCTCCATTCTGTCTCTCTGACTATGACTAGTTTAGTACTCACAATGTAATGATTCTTGAGAGTCTGTGTGCAGATAGGCTATACTATCTATAAATTGCATTGCAGGACAGCAAGGAGGAATTTCCTACTTGTTACGAAAACGAGGATTGAGTCTAATAGGCCTAGAACTACTGGTATCTACGAATCAGCTAACAGTACATTTGCATGGTTTGTATCTGAGAAAATCAGCCTTTAATTTAGTAATGTAGTTAAGACAAAATAAACTCATTTACTCCAAACCTAAGCTGTTCTGAGGAGAGCCTTTGTTGACTTGAATTTCTCCAGTATTGTTTCGACTCCTACACAAGTTTGACCTGATCTGAGGAACACGACAACCGTCTTGAAATTGAATTTACTCTAGTCAACAAAAATGGAAGCTCCTCACCCAGACACCTTATCTACTGTCTCAGGGTTCACCACCAAGCTTGGCAATTCCTGAATAAATAACTGCTGGTTGGCTGATTGAAAGACATTTTAAAGAGAAGAAAACTGGAGTGTTCGGCAGCCCTACCCCCAAGTGGCTCGTCACTATCCTCCCATGTCCCACTTTGCAGTTCCTGCTTCTGGAAGCAACCAAGCACCTTACCTGGTGTCGTGACCCCCACATACTGACCAGTTTTAATAGGAGCACTGTACTGTCACAGTTATCCTGAGTTGACATCCGTTAGCCCTTCTCATAACTTTTGCCCCAATAAAATGCCATCCAAAACCAATAAAAAGAACCTGCTATAATTTGACTCATGTACTTGTTTGTACCATGCCTGTGACTTCCCTTTCCTTGAATTACCTGAGGTAATTTTTTCACACCAAGAGAAATCTCATTTGCCATTCATTAATGGTGCTATCTAAGAATAAAAACCCTACCACTAGCAGGAGGTTTCAGCATCTTTAAATGGATACAGAATTAAGTACCATCTACTGTTTCGCATTCAGAGACTCACTCAGTGAGTTACTTTGTTCTTCTCGGCTACTATACCAAACACTTCATGCCCTTGTTTAAAGAGGCATTATGAAACATTATATAGGGAGGTACATTTTAGCAGAGCTTAGATTTGCTACCCTGTGATTATTTTTAAGGAATGTCTATTTGAAACGGGTCTCACCAGGACTGCCAGTTAATGTGCACAATCACCATACATGATTCCAGAATACCTGTATATAGCATTAACAGTTTATCCTTGAAGTAATCGTGCAGATGTGGGTGTTTTAAAAAACTATGATATGGATTATTCTTGATTATTGCTCCTTTTTTTTGGTTAAGGCTATGGCTGTTTTCCCAAAGTTTGAAGAACTGGAACTCTGTCATTCATGTAATTACTAATTCATTCATTCATTTGTTCAACATGTATTATATTCACTGGCCGGATATATGCAAGGGACAACGCAGGTTCCTGTTAACGCAGAGATGAATGAGACTCATCCCCTGCCCTCTAACTAGTGAAAGAGTTGTAGATTTTTTTTTCGTGTTCAGTGATTACTTAGAAATTTACTCTCGAGCCCTTATATTCTGTAAAAGAAAGCTGAGGCATTTTATATGTGATGGATATTTACCAGTATGATTAGTAGCAATGGAAGTAAAGAATTTCGAAATTTCATCTGGTAAAAATATCCTTAGAACCATGGACATGCCTGGAGCCTACTCAGAGAGTGATGGAGTTACACCTAGAACGTGATTAGGTATCTTCACAAAGTGATGGAGTTATACTCAGAAAGTGGTTGAGATACCTCACAGAGTAATGGAGCTATACTCAGACCACACTGGGGCAGCCTTAGACTGAACGGAGTTACACAGTCCCCTGATGAGAAGGCTTTTTCTGAATTTCCTCATTTCAGTCAACCGAAGCACCATTTTCCCCTCTCCCCGAGGTATGAATCACTGGAATCACAGAATTCTTTCATGTTAGAGAAAAAAGGCAACTCAGTCATTTTCAGAAGAAGGAACTAAAGTCCAGAAAGGTTTGATGATTGGCCTAAAGTCAGAGGTCTCATAATAAATTAGGAGAAGCACACAAGCTAGAGTCCAGTTCCCTGATTCCTTCCAATTAATTGTCCATTCTAGAAACTATTCCTCCCATCCAAGTACTAACCAGGCCCGACCCTGCTTAGCTTCCGAGATCAGACGAGATCCGGCGCGTTCAGGGCAGTATGGCCCTAGACTAGAAACTGTTCTTTGGAAGGTTTGTCAGATTTTACCCTTCCTCTTCTCTGGTTCTTATAAGCATCTTTTTCCTCCAAATTCCTCTACACATTCTTGCAAAATTAATACACTCCGAACACAGCTTTTTCAGCCTCACTCCCCAGTTTGAGATCTATCACACCCTAAACAAACACTTCCCAAAGGGTAACACAAAGGCCCCCTGCCTCCATGGAGCCCTACCACGTTGTTCCAAAGTGCATTTAGCTTGCTTCATTTGGAACTTAGTTGCTTTAGTACCTAGCATGTGGGACAGCCTGAGTATAGCCTGACTGGCATTGTTGGACAACGGTTTTACCAATGTAAGTCTTTCCTCAACATTGTAGTCACGGGTCTTTGGTTGCCAAAAAGTTAAGCTCTTGCTACACAGGGATTGTCTGTCCTTACTCACTAGGCCCTGGTGACCCCATAACTTTGGCTTGCACTTGACTTTGGTTGGCCTTGGTGCCAAATCTACATGATCTTTTAGTTAATTCACTGCTGATATCTCATTAATTCTTTTCCTCTGACAATATATTACTCTTAATTATCTGGGAGTGTATAACTTTATGAGCGATGTGTCTCTCTGCCTAAAACTAAGTTCCAATCGGTGATTTCAGGTCTGAGCCAGGAGAAGGTTAAGATCAAGTTAGAGAAGGTATTTCATAACTAGAGGTGAGACGGGAATTATCTGTTCTTTGTGAATAATCTGTGCCCCTACTTCCCCCTCAACAATTAATGTAACAGTTTGGTTGTCATTGCCATGAGAATCAAGGCAAGGTGCCTCCCCCCTTCCCTGATTTGAGTCCCAAATGCCTTGCAAGAAAAATCTGACAGCCTGAATAGAAGAGTCTTGTCGGGGGCGGGAGAAAGGCGAGAGAGGTAGGAAGTGTTTCTTTTCCATGACATTTGAGCTGTGAGTTGTCAGGAAAGGAGAGATCTGAGTGGGTTTTTATCAGTTCCAGAGTGAAACTGTGCTCAAAGTGCTAAGCTTATTTCTCAGAGCCCCCTTGGGGTTCTACAACTTTTAGGTGGTAGCTAAGTGTAGTGAAGGAATACAGGATTTGGGGATCTAAGTACTGGGTTCAGTTCTTGACCCTGCATCTTAATACCCGGGTGAAATAATTTGGGAGCAAATTGTTGAAATGCTCGCCATCTCAATTTTCATATCTTTCAAGTGGGGAATAACCATAGCACTTATTTGCCATGAAGTTTAGATGAGATGATACAGACAAACGTGCTTTGTAAACTTTAACTCACCATCCAAAGGTCAAGCACATAGCATTAAAGATGCCTCAACTCAGTCCTTACTAAAATGCCTCTGGTGCAATGCAGATGCTATTAACAGGCTAATTGCCTTTTTAAAATGTTAAATAGTAAATCCTCTCCCTTCCCCCAACCCAAACCAAATTTTTTATGTGAAAAGGAAAAATGGGGGGGGGGGGAGAAGGAGAAGAAGGAGGACAAACATTTTATTTTCCCAAAGAAGATACATTTGGAATGCAACTTTAGGTTTTTCAACAGTACCAACATGAAGGTCAGTTTAGCACAAGAAGGTATCAGGGCTGTGTGCTGAGTTTCCAGGGTTCCACTTACATTATAATCTATAGAGTTCAGTCTCCAAGTGTACCAGTGGCAGCAAATTAGTTACAAATTAACAGGCAGCAAACAGTGTTGGCCTTGATTAAGCTCTCAATGGATCATGCTAATTACTCTATTTTATTTTTACTTCTATTATTCTATGGTGTAACGGTTTTAGATGCAATGATTATATAAATGACTGCCTTTACACCTTCCCTACCTCCTTGTTTTTGTTTCACATTGAAGAAAAGGAATCATTAAAAATGCATGAGCTGGTCCATTTATGTTTAACTCCACTCACTCATTCCCCCTTGATAATTCCACTTACATTACTTTTGCTGTATTTGGGGTTTCATTTAACATGACCTTATGGAATCTGTTAATCATGTCTTATTTTAAATAGAGAGGAAACAGGGAATGAATTTTCAAGCGGCCAGAGAAGAAAATAATCTAAAAAGTCCTAACTTAAAATCTTACAGATGTTTAAGAAAGTAAGGCTTTGATTATCTTGACTTTGATTTCATAAACAATATTTTTCTGAAAATAAATCATTTTCATTGTTGGTTTGCTTCTGATGGGATCACATTCAGAGACAACTGCTTTTTTGACATGGACTGGAGGAATTCTTCAATCTTCAAAGTGTGTATTCCATTCCAGTTTGCTACGGTGGGTGTTCTAAAGGCAGAAGTACTGGACCGTGTGTCTAGAACAACTGCAGTTCCCTCTCATTCCCACATCAGCCCTAAGATGGGCCTTCCTTTGGACCTGTAACACTTACTCTACTCTCGAGAAAGCACGTTGGGGTTGCAAATAAATTCCAGGATGGTTTTCATATAATTTGTATGCAAATAATTTTCCAATACCCACATCTTAGAATTAGTAGTAACACATTTCTTGAAACACTGACAAATGCCTGGAGATTTCTTATCCTAACATAGAGATGGAGCAGAAACCATCCAATGCCCGGTCCTGGGAGATGTACCAAAAGATAGAGACATCGATGTTGTGTGGATATATCCTCTTAAAAAGTTTTTTTTTTTTTTTTTAATAAAAAAAAACTAGTATCAGAAGAAGCCTGATGAGTATTTGAACTCCCCTGGGAGAGAGAGGGATGCAGGGGACCCTCAGAGTCCTTTCCCTTCTTCCCTAGCTCCCAGAGAGCTTTCTGCAGCAGGGAGGGAAGCCTTTCCCTTGTTCTCTTGTCTCAGGAAGCAGCCTTTTGTGGCACCAGCCTCGAAGCTGAGGCCCGAACCAGCCCGAGGAACATAGGGGCAGAGATTCCTGGGTGGAAAGAAACAGATGGCGTCGTCACTACCCCTCCCTCTCTCCCCTTCAAGATCGGGCCTCCGAAACAGAGCTTGGGGATTATTGTCTAAGCTCCTCCAAGCCACCAGGGGAAATGCCAGTTGTGTGGGCTGTGACTTTGGGATGAGACCACAGAGCCTGCAAAGTCAAGCTGAACCGTCAAGTGCCAGCCCCGTGAACTCAGCACACAGGCTGCTCCAGCAGAATGTTCACGCAGACGGTCCCTGAACAGGCTCGCTCCCCAAACTGCAAATTCCGACTTCCCAAACAGATTCATCAAGTTGGAGATCTCTATATATACCCACCCTCACCCTCCGTAGGCAGCAGCAATTTCAGAGCTGTCTTCTCGGTGAATTGGTAACCAGCTCAGAGCCTGGCAGCGCACCCCGCGGGGAGTGGCAAGCTTTTGTTGGTTTGTTGTAGGAGAGCCCGAAGGAGCTCGGCGGAACTGGTCCGATGCGTCTGCAGCGCAGGTGTGGACCTGGTCGGGTAAGAAGTGCAGCCAGGGAAAACACAGGGCAGGAGCCTGGGCAGACTCGGCTGTGCTTCTGGAATCCGGCTTCCTGCTGCCCTGCTCAGGCCACAGATACACTGGTCGGATCCTGGGACAGACCACGAAGCCTGGAAAATTGGATTCTCAAGAAGAATGGTTAAAATTGCCAAAAGGCTGCGTTGACTTTATGGAAGAAGAAACAGTGCTTAATTATAGCTGTTTGATCACATGTCAAAATGGCAAGCCTTTCGGTTCAATTCAGTGCAACCAATGGTTGTTGGCCCCTGCTATGCGCTTGGGTTTGTGTTAGGCATGGGGTAGGGGATGAAGGAACGACTGACTATATTCCATAGGCTTCAGACTCTACTAAGCTAAAAAGCTACCTTCAATAAGAAATTTAAAGAATACCTATGAAAGAAACATTTTTCCTAAATAAAACTTAAGATATTATAAATTCAGAGAGAAAATTATTCAGTAAGAAAATACTCTTTGAATGGCAGATTCCCACAATAACAACAAAAACAGTGATGATATGTATACTTACTGCAGATTTATTTTTGCCTTTCATCTAATGATTTCAAAGAGTTTAGCAACCACTGCTGAGTTAATGCTTAGTACTAAACCTGACTCTTCCATCTCCTTTTGGGGGAAAAAAAAATTGGCACTAACACTTCAACATCCCACAGAGAAGAAGTTCTGGAAACAAAGTATGCTCACCCCCACAGAAGCATCAAGAAGCAAATTAGAGACAGTTTAATTTATTCAAAAAAGTGAGTTGGGACTCACAAGAATCGAACCGATGCCCGCAAAATAAAAGTCCCCGAATAAAGAAATGCTCGTTTATTTCTTGTAGGTGGGCAGGACAAACTCTCAAATGCACCTTCGGGTATTCTTGTTGGGTTTTCTCTCTCAGAGACCTAAGGTGCAGAGTACATTCTGGGAAGGCTCGCTGCATTTTCAAAGAGAGAATGGCTTCCTTCCATTTGAAAAACAGAAAGGAAGATAAAGATTTCATATCTACCACATCATATATAAAGACAACCTGATTCAAATGATGATCTCCAAGCCCTTTGATGTGTCCCTTAAGAGCCATATTCAAATGAAGGGAAAGGTTATGAATGAAAGAATTCAATTGTTTGCAAAAATAAAGTGAGGCTCTGCCAAAGATGGAGATGATCTGGAACAGACCTGATCCCTAATTACACAGAAATCTGATACTTAATACTCTTACCTGGCCGTCTTCATCTTCAAAGGACCTTACCGATATTAATGAATTCTTCACCTCCTTTCCTCTCATTGACTCCCAGAATAGCTACTCTTTATTTTTTTTTAAGAATTTTTATTTATTTATTTGACAGAAAGAGAGATAGAGAGCACAAGCAGGGGGAGTGGCAGGCAGAGGGAGAGGGAGAAGCAGGCCCCCCACTGAGTAAGGAGCCAGATGAGGGGCTAGATCCCAGGACACTGGGATCATGACCTGAGCCGAAGGCAGTCAGTTGCTTAACCAACTGAACCACCCAGGCGCCCTGAGTAGCTACTCCCTAAAGAAAAGTTGGCCTGACTTTTTTGAAGACTTGACTCTCATTATCATATCATTCTAGGATACAGCCTTTGAATG
Source organism: Mirounga leonina (assembly GCF_011800145.1). NCBI lineage: Eukaryota > Metazoa > Chordata > Mammalia > Carnivora > Phocidae > Mirounga > Mirounga leonina. The sequence continues at coordinate 44,198,786 of NW_023270854.1, forward strand.
TTTTGTGATGTTTCCTCTGGCTTGTTTTGAACAGATACAACCCTGCAAAACTGTTCTTTAGGAACATATGTACACATACGGGTACATCAGAGCCTCTCAGTGGAGATATTACTATAATAAAAGAATAAAGAAGTATTAGCATAGAACAAAGAGCAGGGATGGCTTCATGAAAGCCTCTAAGACACATGAGCTGGGTCCTACCAGATAAGCAGGAATGTGTAAAGTGCACAAGAGGGAAAAGCATCTGAGGCAGAGGGGAGCTGCATAGACAAAGGCCCGGGGCATGAATGGTCACTGATGGTCCAGACATAAGGCACAGTGCAGTGAGCTGGAGCCCAGGCTGGGGGTACAGGTCAAGTTCATCGGAATGAGGCTGGAAAAGTGGTTGGCTCGTGGTTGCACAGCTAGAAAGTGTCACAACCATGATTTAAAGCAGGTTGCCTGGCTCTGAGCCCATGGTCAGTCTCATATACCACCACTGCCCCTCCTTATACAAAGAATAGATGGATATAAGGAACTTGCTGACAAATGGATGATACAGGCAAGTAAATTTGCAGTTGTAACACACGCAACAAACATCTCTGCTGAGTACCTTCCATGTGCCAGTAAGTACACTGGGCAAAGTGAATACAAATAATAAAATAATAATAATAATAATAATAATAATAATCATCTCCTGTCTTTTCATGAAGCCCACGGAGTCTGGTTAAGGAGATACCAGCAATTATAGTACATGCAACTGCGAAAACAGGGCTCTGCCCAGAATGGCAGGAAGCATAGGGAAGACTGGCCAGAGACAGTTCTAGAAGGTGCCTCAGAGGACTTGAGTGGAGACCGAAAGGCTCACAATCCAGTGGTGGGTGTGATCCATATTGCACGGGATCATGATTACTGCTAGCATTTACTAAGCACTTACAGTGTGCCAGGCACTGTTCTAAACTTTTACCCTATATTAACTCATTTAATCCTCACAGCAGCCCCCCCCCCCCATGCTGTCAACAAAGACACAAGCATAAGAGGTGAAGAATTTTGCCTAAAATTACACAATACAGAAGTGGCAGAACCAGAATCTGAATCCAAGTTTCCTGGCACCAGAGCCCAAGCACTTAACCACTATGATATACTCTCTCTTTATAGAGAAAGAGATCCGTGAGTCTGCTGAAGACGGGGAAGGCTTCCAAACAGAGGTAACCTGTGGAATCATTCCAAAAAGTTCTCTGGGAGTTCAACCATTAAGTAAGGGGATGAAGAGAATGTCAGGCCGAGGGTGTATGAGCCAAGGTATGCAGGATGAGAGACAAGCGTTTTTAAGGAAGAGCAATTACTTTTGTTAGCTAGATGGTAAGGTGGGTGTTGGGGGATGGTGGGCGCCACTAAACGAGTTGGCAGGGAGCACGTTTTAGTCTGTGTTTGTTGGTTTCCAAGAAAGAGGAGCCTACACAAAATAGGCCAAGTTAAAGTATCTGAAGGCATCCCGTGGGCATCCAAGGACAAGAAACTAATCACAACCAGGACACCTGTGGAGGCTGTCCCCTCGTCCATGGGTGGCCCTCCTCAGCCTCGGCTTCTCCTCTGTTCCCTGAGTCACAGAACAGCAGAGGTGACCTGGATTAGGGTAATGCCACTGGCACTAGAAAGCACGAGCCTAATGGGACAGATGTGACCTGAACCTGAGGGAACAGTCACGGTGACTCCTGGGCTCCTAGGTTGAGTGCACTACAGAGACGGAAAATAAGGAAGGAGGAGCAGGTTTGGAGGGAATTATGGACTGAATTGTGTGCCCCCAAAATTCATATGTTGAAGCCCTAACTCCCATATGTTGAAGCTGGGGACTTTAAGGAGGTAATCAGTTAAATGAGCTCAAAAGGGTGGGGTCCTAATCCAATAGGACTGGTGTCCTCATGAGAAGAGAGAGAGATACCAGAGATCTGTATCTGTCTCTCTCCACACATGCACAGAGAAGAAGCCATGTGAGGACACAGAGAAAAGGCAGCTCTCCACAAGCCAGGAAGAGAGGTCTCACCAAAACCCTGACAGCACCATGGTCTTGGACGTCCAGCTCCCAGAAGTGTGAGAAAACACATTTCTGTTGTTTAATCCACCCAGTTTGTGGTATTTTGTTACAGCAGCCCAAGATAACTACTACAGGGGGAAAGATAATTAATCCACATTTGGATGAAGACAATAGATGGATTTAAAGGAATCGTGAGGGGCACCTGGGTCACTCAGTCAGTTAAGCGTCCAACATCCAACTCTTGATCTCAGCTCAGGTCTTCATCTCAGGGTCATGAGTTCAAGCCCAGCGTTGGACTCCACACTGGGCCTGGAGCCTATTTAAAAATAAGTAAGTAAGTAAGTAAATAAATAAATAAAGCAAATCGTGAGAATTGGTAGGGTTTTGTGCTTTAGGAGAAACGGAGGGTGAGAGAGAGCATGACAGAGGAGGAAGGAGAAGGGATGTTGTCCAAGTTTTAATCTTGGATAGAGGGTGAATTGTGGTGACTTTCACAAAGTCTGAGATTTGGGAGTTGCACCCAGGCTGAGAGTGAAGGCACAGTTAGGATTTCCTGGTTCTAAGCAAGGGGTATTAAGTGTTAGGGATAGAGGGGGACTATAATGGAAGTGGAACCTCACTGAAAACCAAGGTCAGGATTCTAGGAGGGCCAAACTGGAAGATGAGTCTGGATAGGGCGAGGCAGCCTTCTGGCCCCCACCCCCAGGGCTCTCAGCAGGAACAAGCCCCGGAGAAGGACTGGGCCAACTCAATGGCTCTGCTGCCCTTTCTTCTCACTCTTGTCATAATTCCTAGAAAGAGAGGCTGTTTGGCCCAAGAGTTGCAATCCAGGCTTCTAGTTAGCCTAGGGATTGGTTGTCCAAGGACCTATCCTTGATCCAATCAGTCAGGGCTGGGTCGTCATATGATGGAATATTTGGCTTGGCAAACCTGTCCCTTTGTCAGTGGCGTGAACAAGGCAGCATCCCTTACAAAGGTCTGGGCTGTGCAAGGCAGTGTAATCAAAACATCTAGAATGGAGGGTGAGGGTGGTAGGAAGATCATTGTGGTTTTAGGCTTGCTAGGCACATTTGTAAAATGTGCACATACAATTTTAGTTCCATTTTTTCAACAAATGAACTCATACTTTACATTTTTTTTGCCAAAAATTTACTGATTACAGTATTTTGAATGACGTCTTACTTTAACAGTAAACCAATGATACTGAATTCATGGAAATATACTTGAGTGGAAATAGTGTTTTTCTTCTGGGCACTGGAAATAGAACTGAAGGGCTGGGTCTGGTGGATTGTTAAGAAACTGTAGGTGCTCCAGAGTGACCCTCACTAGCTATGTGATGTTAGGTGAGTTATTTAAGTCCTCTGGGTATCTACTCATCTGGAAAATAGGAACAATTTTCACACATATTCATGAGAACAACTCGAGAGTACTAACACAAAAAACCAGACCCACAGCAAGCGTTTGCCAAATGCTAAGAAACAAATATGGCGCATATATATTTTTCCAGAGTTCTGTACTTTCTGAATCTTCTCCAACAAGACTTACTGCTTTTATAATCTGAAAAGAATGATAGACCAAGGCTTTGCCTTTTTTTTTTTTTTAAGAGAGGTGAGCCATAAAGAGAGAAAAGACAGTAAAACAGATGCAATCATGGATTGAGGAGTCTGCTTTCATTTGGAATAATGACAACATGTGGCTCTTGGGGTATCCTAATCAAAGTACAGACTGTAGGAAGAGTAAACATGAAGAATTATGAGCTCTATACTGGTATTAACCATGCCCTGGCTCTGCAAACTTAGATCCCAAAATAGAGTGGTCACAAGGTTAGCTGCTTTCCCACCCCTCTCCAAGGCTGTTCTCTTCCATCAGGTGCAAAGCCTGGATCTCCAGCATCAAATTAAAGAAATAGAACAAACCCTCCCCATCCCAGGGCCTCTTTAAATATTCAGATAAACCCATGTGCCCCTATCACTTAAATTAAGCTTTTCTAAGAAAAAGTAAGTCAATTAGTTCAAAATGTGGGTTAGTGCTTCTGGGTATTTAAAAGGGGATTTTTTTTTTTTCTTTTTTAGTTCATTTAGAAACATAGCCACGGGGCAGGTATATACCCACTCCTCCGCACATCCTGTGAATTGCCACGATATATCTAGATACTAATTTCTGATATCTAGAGCTTCAAATCCAGTCCTTAAACTTTCTCAAAGTTGTGGAGATATTGAAATGTGAGCTTTAGATTTTATTTTGCTTTGCCCTTTTATTTTATATCCTTTACCTTCACTGTCATTATCCATATTCATCCAAGGGTGCTTGACATTGTTATAGAACATTGAGAAGACACGATTTTACCATAATTGAACTTTTTCCTTCCTTCATTCAACAAATAATTACTCTGTAAACTTTATAAACAAAAGTAGTCTCTAAGACATTATTAAATGTTGTTCTAGGGCAAACTTTGCGACGGGTACTGCAAAACTCATTTGTCCAAGAGGTCTAGATGCAATAAGCCAAACTTTACCAAACTACAAAGAAAATTAGGTATTTCGGAAGAAGGTAATTTCCAGAAGCAATTTCTGGGTCATAGAACATGAACATTTTTATGGCTTTTGAGAAATTGCCTAATTGCTTTCTTCAAAGGCCAGCTTACTTGATATTGACAATTTAAAAATATGAGAATAACATTTTCATACCACCATTTCAGTATAAAGTGGGTTTTTAGAATTTTGTTGTTTGTTTTGCTTTGGGTTTACTGAATAGGTTACTTTTTTGAATGGTAGCAAGTAGTTTCAGGAATATTTTATGTTCCAAGACAACTATAAATAGTTCCTCCATTATTTAATACATAATGTATTTGTGACACGATAGTAACACATATCTTTACTTCTTTTTCCACCTTAATTAGTATTGCAATGGCACAGAAATGCATTTTATTAATAAGAGGACTAACATCCACTTCAATCCCACATATCCTTTAAAGAGATGTGACTAGAATAGAAAGAAACAAATACCATTGATTTTATGTTTAACTTTGACAGTCTTTACATTTGAGTTTTTTATTAACCAAGTGGTTTCATTGTCAGATTATTATTATAACAAAGAGCACACTTTTAAGCTCTACAAAAAATATAGTTTACTTATGGAAAACCACATTCCCGCATACATTGCTTGTTTTAAAAACAGTCCAGGACTGGTAGGTGATTATTAGGTAGATCAAGAATTAGAGTTACCAGGTGGCAATTAGAAACTAAAAATTCTACTCCTGTCAATCACTCTGTTAGGTTCACTCTGACCTGTTTTTTGACAAAGCACCAAAGATAAAAATAGGTAGTCCCTTCCTTGTCCCCAGGAGATTTATGCAAAATAGCCTAGGATTTCAATAGAAAACACCCCATTCTAGTCTGGTTGGGTTTGTGGGCATTCCTTTGGCCTCTAACATTCTTGACTGTCAATTCTAAGACACAGATGGGTCCCTACTTCTAATAGCCCAGGAAAATAGTACTAGTGTTCTAGGTACCAAGTGACAAAGATGACAGTTTCCTAGGGCATCTCTGCTCTGCTCGTAATCCAAGCTTAGGACTCAGCTTAGTACTATGTTGACTTTGCAAAATTTGATTCCCAAATCAATGACCCATAGAAGTATTTTAATGGTAGGTAATTGCTCCCTTAAAGACTTTGTTTTCTTTCTTTGGTTCCCAGAAAGCTGTATGTGGTCAAGCGGCTAAGGTGTGGGCTATGAAGCCAAACTTCCCTGCCTTACCAAGGTCTGGGAGACCATAGGCCAGTGGCTTAATCTTTGTGAAACCTTCTGGCCTTGCTTTTCTTTTTTGTAATCAAGCCTGGAAAATAGAGCCTTAATAAATAAAGAGCTAACAGTTGAATGTTTACTAATGTTCCAGACACTGTATTAGTGCTTTACTCATATTACCTCATTTAATTCTTGAAATAGTCCTATGAGGTAGGGGCTATTAACTGTCACGCAGATAATAAAATAATGAGAGAACCAACACATTAAAAAAAGGCAACTAGATGGGACACCTGGCTGGCACAGTGGGTAGAGGACGTGACTCTTGGTCTCGGGTTGTAAGTCAGCCCCACGTTACATATAGAGATTACTTCAACAGATGAGATCTTAAAAAATAATTAAAAAATTAAAAAGGCAATGGGTAAGACCAAACTAGGATTCAAACCCATGCAGTCCTGTTTCAAAGATGAGGTTTTAACCAATCTGCTACACATCCTTTTGTTGACGTTAGCTCTCTCCCCACACACAAATATTTGTGTGTTTACTGAGTGTCTATTATGTGCCAACCAGTCTGCTAAAATATGCTAAGGAATTGTGTTGAAAATGAACCGGAGATGCAATAATAAATAAGACATAGGTTCTATTCTTCTGGAGTTATTTTTCTTTGCTTCCACTTTATAGAGTTAGAGTACATGGGTTCTGTTTTTCATCTGAGTTCAAAACGTATTACTCAAGATGACCTTCAAGTGAATTCAACAGAATTTGACAGTGAAACTTTGAAACAAAGATATCAGAATAGCCTCAAATTTGAAATACGATTTAACCTCCATTGTACTTTATGAATCTTTTAGTAATCAAATCAAGAAAGCATGACTTGAATGTGATGAACCAAATGCTTTTTCTGGTCTCTGCCCCCAAGAGCCCACAAAATTTCTTGAATTTATCAATTTAAATCCTCCCCAAACCACCTCTTTTAATACACTGATACGTCCATTCCTCCGTCCCTCAATCTACTTCTGCCATAACTTCCTAGAGTATGTTCTACCAGCGAGGAAATTATGGTAGGGAAATAGTAAACCAAAGCAGTCTTTACATTTATTTTAAGTTGCAAACAATAATGTTGCCTTGCAGTTGCTTTTTGTCCTGATTTTTTAATGTAGAGATTCAGATCCATGGCATTTTAAGATTTTTTACCAAGAAGTTTCTTGCTAAATATAGATCTAACTACACACAGATCTGTTCATTCATTCATTTAATGTAAATGACTGGAGTGCTCACCATGACCCAGGCTCCAACTTAAACTACAAAGGTATATTGGTGTAGCAGAGAAAATAGGCAGATAGAAAGCAACTACACCAATGATCTAACAGATGATGCTCAGTAGATTGGAAGCAAAGAGGAAGAAGAGTTGAATGCATATGTGTCTATATGGTATAACCTCTCATAACGTGTGAACATGGAATGGGAGTAGATGAGTTATAAAATGAAGGGGAAACATCTGGAGTTTTTCCTTCCAAAATAACCATGTCACTACTTTCAGGTAGTCTAAGAAATGGAGCAGCACAAATATATCGATGATACTTTTTAATGATTGTGAAAGAGCTAAAAAATGTGGAGCATCTTATTGAAGATACAAACATCTCAGCACAGTTTTTATAGTAATGAGTTGTGACAGTGAAATAATTGTAATAAGTGTTTCATACAGGATTGGAATCAGTTTATGTGAAGAAGCTATGCATTCTGCACAAGAAATAAAGGAATCATCCTTACAAAGGAGCCATCAGTTTTAAGTGGTGGGGGAGTTCAGTGGATTTTATGATAAGGCAGAGTCAAAGTGGATGAATCCCACTTTATCAGTTGGGCTGATAGTAGACAACCACTACTGTTTCCTTACCAAAATAAGAAGAAGAAAGCCTTTTTGATGCTCTCAATTTGGTAGTGAGTGTGTGGTACCACAAGATGCTTTTAAGGAATCATTTACCAAACCTGGAATTGAACTCCTTTATGAACTCAACTGTAATTTTGTGTCACCGGGTTTTAAAAATTAAGCAACTTCTTTATTTATCTTTGATGGTGGCGGGAAGGGTTTTTCTGGGTGTCCTTCCTGATAGATACTGTAGTTTCTAACCTGAAGAGGTCTTTTCCAATATTTGATGAAGAATCATTAATGGGCAAAGAATTTTGGTAGCTGTTCAGGAGCTGGTGCCACGAAGCAGATTCATAGTTGCCAGAGAATCAGGCCAAGGCATACTTTCCAAGGTGCGTTCTTCCTATCTAATGTCTGCCAGGGTCCTGCCTATTGTTTGCAAACCGTCCAGGCAGCATCTGAAGCTGTTGTTTGGCTACATCCGTTAGAAACTTATTTGCACTCGGGGTTTTTTGGTTCTGCTATTGCCCATCACCCCCCTCTCCCCTTTGGTTTTTGCCGGTAGAGACCTGCCCTGGGGGGAATTTTGTCCTGGGAGCACAAAACTATTTTCTTTTCTGGAAATAAGTTGACGTCAACTGGGAGCTGTTTTTGGTCGCTTTGTTTCCCGGAGCGTCCAACCCAGCACACCGCCTCCGGCAAATTGCAAGCAATTCAAAGCAGCTCGCCCAGCCGGGAGGGGAGCTGGGGGAGGGGGCGGGGAGGGGGGCTCGCCTGCATAAGTGGGGAGACCTGGGGCGTCGCTCCGCTCCGGGGCTGGAGAGTGGGCGGGTATCCCCAGGCCGCTCCGGGAGCGCAACCCCTCGGTGCACTGCGCTGGCCGTGAGGGCCGCCGGAGAGCAGCCCCTGGTAGGTAACTTGCTGGGCGCCCACCTGAGTGTTCAACACTGATGCAATTCCCTTCCCGAGTGTTCGGGCGCCCGGAAAACCTGGGAGCATCCCGGGACAAAGGGCCAGCCCTCCGGAAGTAGCCCTGTGCGACTGGTGTGTGCTCGGGTTTGCGTGTGCAACTAACTTAGTTGCCTATTGCCCTGAACTCCGGGAAACAAACAAACGCCTTTCTACATATTTTCGGGGACACAGTGTATTTCGGACAAAGCGGGCAGCACCTCGGGGATGTTTCCGGAGGGATGCAACCACCGAATTCCTCACCTCCCCGAAGGGTTCTCTGCTGACAGCAGGGCGGATGAGAGCGTGTGTCGTCTGTGTTTGTGTGTGTGCCCGAGGAACGGGAGGGGGCCCGGGAGGCCCCGACTTGCTCCAACTTGTTCACACCTGGCGCAATTTCCCCAACGCTCTGCCGGGTCCAGGGCCGCGGAAACACGCGTAGGGCGAGCACTGATGGCTGAAGACACCGTCAACTCCTACTTAGACGCCCACACGACCCAGAACCCTAGTTTACCCCCCTCTTACATTTTATGACGGATGGGTTTCTATTGATGCGTAAAGTTATAAACTGCCCTGAAAGCAAGACGGGGGATCCGGGAAGGGGGCGGGGGCACGGACAACTGACAAGACTTACACAGCTGAAGTGCCTAGTATTAGGACTCGGGGGCAAATCCGAGGACGCCCCGGAGGAGCTGGCGAGGCTGTTTCCTTGCAGGGTCAGCACGCCCTGGGGGTCGGGCTGCTGGGACTTGGCTCCGTTGGTTCCCCAGCCCCTGGGATTCGGAGCCGACGGGAGCGCTAGGGGACACTCGGGCTGCCCGAGGAGGAGAAGACTGGGATGCAGTGGGAGCTCCGGAGGTGCCGGGGCTGTGCCGCCAAAGAAAACAGCCGAGGTCTCGGGCGGCTCTGGGGCCGCTGCCCCTGGGTCGGGAGAGCGCGGGAGGCGGCGACGCGAGGACGCGCCCAGACTCTGGGCGCGTCGGGGGCGGGCGTTCGGCTGGAAGTGGGACAGTGTCTCCTATGGGAAAGCGGGACCCGGCGAGCTCTTTGGCCGCCTTTCCAGTTTCGGAGGTATCCGCCCCCGTGCGCCGGAGGCAGCGCAGCCCCGAGGGCGAAAGAATGGCGGTTGGCAAACTTGGAACGAGCGCGCGCCCGGGATCCGAATTGCCGGAATTGTGGCGGTGGCGGGGGCGGCCGAGCCCCAAGTTCACTTTTTCCGCCCGCCCGCCGACGGGCCTTAGGGACGGGCATTGCTCTAGCTCCAACCAGGTGGAGCGCCTCGCCAGAGGGAGTTATGTCAGGGTGCTCCGAGGCAGGGAGGGCGGCGGCCAGCGCCGGTGTGGAGGGGGTCCCTGGGGTCCCCAGCACCTCTCCCGGTGTCTCCCCTCCCCCCCGCCCCTCCCGTCTTTCTTTCTTGCTCCTTCCCCAGGCTGGCGGGACCGGCGCGGACTTGCCCTAGACCTACGGGGAGCGCCCCAGGTCTTTAATGACAGCTTAAAAGAGGCTGTTGGAAAAGTCGAAAGGGATGAGGCTGACGTGGGGCGTGTTTCGCTCCTTTGCAAGAGTCGGAAAGGGAGCTGGGAGCCGTGCGGCTGGCCCCAGGCCCCCGCGCCTCGCCGCCAGCAAGTAGGTGGGGGAGCCGCCGCCGCCAGCCCCATCCCGCTCCCAAGCCTCGCCCGCTGCGCCCTGGCCGCGGGCGCAGAGAGGGTGCGGGGCCTCGCCGTGCCTCCTCCACCCTGCTCATTAACCTGCCTGCTCCGCTCCGCTTCGGGCGGCGCCAGACACGGGCTTCTCCGAGCAGCACCCGCGGCCCGCCCGGCGCTGCCGCCTCCCCGAACCCCCGGCTCTGGGGGGCAATGAGGGGGCGGTGGAAGGGGCACCGCTCCTCCGGCATTACTTAGAGAAGCGAGACCGCCCCGCCCTCCCGCCGGCCCTCCCTCTCTCCCGCCCGGGCCCGCGCGCCACTCCGCCAGAGGGTAAGTTGGGAGTGTTTCACCCCCACCGACAGCTTTCCCTCCCCTTTCTCCCCCCCCCCTTTCAAAGTTTTCTTAGGACTGGGGAGAGGGGTTGGGGAGGAAGAGGGTCCAGCCAGTCCCAGTCCTTACCCTCTCCCTGTCTAACTTACCCCCGCCTCCCTTCCCCTCCATCCCCTGCGCGCCGCTGCCCCTCCGGAGCCGCGCTCCGAACTGACAATTGGAGCGCGGCTCCTTTAAGAGCCCGGCTTTGCCTCCCGGTAGCTGAAGGTCATTAAACACAAAAGCTCTCAGCGCTGCGGTCCAATATAGCGCATGCGCCCTGCCCGAGGACTGGCAGAGAGACGGCAATATGGCGAGAATGCCTGGCAGCGGGGACTGTAACACCAGCGCGGGCGGCAGCGCCAGCGCCGCCGCCGCCGCCGCCGAGAACAATGGGGAGCGGGGCGAGGGCGAGCGCTGTGCGGGGGGCCGCGGCCGCCGCCACGGCCGCCCGCACTACTGCAGCGCGGGCGAGGAGGAGGAGGAAGAGGAGGAGGACGACGAGATCCAGGAGGTGCAGATAACGGGGGACGAGGAGGAGGAGGACGGAGGTGGGGGGCTGGAGGAGGACGAGGAGGAGGAAGAGGAGGAGGAAGAGATGGGGCTGGACTGGGATGAGCCCCTGGAGCCCGAGGACTCGGCCGGGGAGGAGCTGGAACCCGAGCCGGTCCATATGATCAATATGGACCAGAGCGCCGCGCTGGAGCCCGAGGCGCCGCCGCGATTGCTGGCGCCCCGGGCCCGCGGCGGGCCGCCCGGGGACAGCGCCGAGCTGGACCCCGACGTGCTGCAGCGCCCCGAGCGGGCCCGGCTGAGCGAGAACACCCGGCTGGCCACCCGCTACGCCGTGCGCATCTTCCGGGAGTACCTGAGCGAGAAGGCGCAGAGCCCGGACTTCGAGACCATGGACAAGGGGGCGCTGTGCCGCGTGCTGCGCTCTTTCTACGCGGAGGCCCGCTCCAAGAGCGGCCAGCTCTACAGCAAGTCGTCGCTCATCAGCATCCGCAGCTCCCTCAACCGCTACCTCAACGAGCCCCCGTACTGCCGCACGCTCGACCTCACCAAGGACCCCGAGCTGCGCAGCGCCAACCTGACACTGGCCGCGGTCATCCGCAAGCTCGAGGAGCAGGGCGCCGGGCCCGTGGTGCAGAAGCAAGCCATCACGCGTGCCGACCTGCGCAAGCTCTACACCTCCAGCGTCTTCAGCACCAACACGCCCTTCGGGCTGCTCAACAAGGTCTGGTTCGAGACGTGCATGTACTTCTGCACGCGCGGCCGCGAGAACCAGCGCGAGCTGGAGGAGGACTCCTTTGGGCTGGCTATGGACGAGGACGGCCGCAAGTTCGTCTACTTTAAGTCCCTCGGGCCCTACCACAAGTCGCGCTCGTCGTCGTGGAGCAAGAAGCGTGCCGAGAGCAGCGACGAGGAGAACTTGCCCCGCATGTACGAGACGGGCACCGAGTTCTGCCCCTACGCCAGCTTCGTGAAGTACCTGTCGAAGCGCAACCCTCTCTGCAAGGCGTTCTTCCAGCGGCCCCGGGACCACTGCAGCGAGGGCGATGTGACCTGGTACGAGAACAAAGCCATTGGCAAGAACTTGCTGGGCACCAGGATGCAGATGCTCTCGAAGGCGGCCAAGCTCTCCAAGACCTACACCAACCACTGCATCGGCGCCGTCTCCATCGCCACGCTCAACAGCATCGCGGGCATCGGCACCAAACTGGGCTCGCCCGCCCCGCAGGGCTGCTACTCGGAGGCTCTGAACGGGGCTGCTCGCCACCACTCCCACCATCCCCCCACCCATCCCTCCCACCACCACCGCCCCCAGCCGCCCTCGCTGGGGAACACCTATATCCTCCCCAAAGACAGCCAGGTCGGGCCCGACGTGAAATCCGAGGCTGCGCCCAAGCGCGCTCTGTACGAGTCCGTGTTCGGGTCGGGGGATATCTGCGGCCCCTCTTCCCCCAAAAGACTTTGTATCCGCCCCTCGGAGCCTGTGGATGCGGTGGTGGTGGTTTCCGTGAAACACGACCCCCTGCCTCTTCTTCCAGAAGCCAATGGGCACAGAAGCACCAATTCTCCCACAGTAGTTTCACCTGCCATTGTTTCCCCCACCCAGGTAACCAAACCAAACTCTATGCATGAAATGTTTCTGGTACCGTTTCGGGACTAACTCGTGCTAATGCAGGTCTGGGGTGGGGGCGGGGAGGAGTTTTAAAAAGTGCTAAGTAGACTGAACCAGATTGGATCTCAGCCTTTAGAAGCCTAACTCTTGGTGCTTTTCAGGAAAGTTTACATCTCACCTTAAAAGATGGGAGAAGGCATGCTCCCTAAATCCGTGCTGCGCAGTAAGGTTAAAACTTCAAAGTTCGCAGAACAAAAGGTCCGTAGGAGGTAGCCCGGCTCTCCATTGAATGCATGACTTTTCTAAGGCAGGGTGCCAGAATACCGTGCATATAAAGGAAGCAGTTACTTAAAATATATTTGAATAAAGTAACTATTAAAATGCTCTCTTGCATATTCGCCATAACTTAGGAAGATTAAAAAAAAAAATGATTCTATACTAAAAAAGAAAACATGCCAAGCCCACTTCCTGTATGTGGGTGGGGAGTGGAGAGATTGGCAGTCCAGTGCCAGTTTATGCTGTAACAGGTAGCTGGACATAAAGTGATGTTTGGGGTGTAGTTTCCATAAACTGAAGTCACTTGTTAATAGATGGAAAGGGGTATCCGCACTACCAACCAGGCTCTGTGCCCTGTGGTGCCCAGCATAGTGGGGACCAAACCTTGCTGCCTTTCCCTAGCCCCATGGGGCTCACCATCTAGGGGGCAGATAAGACTTGAGAATATAGATATTTCATTAAGACCAAACAGCACAGTAGTGTGGGAAGCGCACCCACAGTTAAGAGTTGTAAATGTAGCCCAGAAGCTGAGCCACCTTGGGCAAATCAGTTCACCTCTCTGGGCTTCAGTGTCCTCATCAAGGATTAGGGAACTGTTTTAATACTAAAATGATTTAGTTCTAAGCAGTACCAAATTTTAGGTTGAGAGGGAGGGCTTCCCCGGATGCTTCTCGTCTTATTATTTAGAGGAATATATTCATATTATTTAAAATTGTGTTCATCTTTTGGAGACTCTTCTCTAAAGGAGCCAGAAACCAGAAGGTCTTTGGGGACTGTGCTCTGTTCTGCAGGCAGGCGTAGCCACTGGAGGTTTTACAGCTTTGACCTCCCTGCCATCAAGCAGAAGTAGGAATTTCGACTGTTAAGTCTGGAGGTGGTAGTGCAGGCCCTTCGAGGAACAGATGTCAGGTACCTCTGTGCTTTTTCCAAAGTGGAAATTCCAGTTCTAGACAAACTGACCCTTTCAAAGGTTTACCAGCTAATCAGCAAGCCTCAAGGCCAGCAGAGAAAGGGGCTGTGAATGGTAGTATAAACACCAAAGTTCTCTAAAATACACAAGACCTGCAGGCTATGTGTTTTTCTCTCCTTCCAGTGTGCGTGGTACATTTCTGACAGATCAGGGGGTGGTTTTATGGAGTTGTGAGGGCCGAGAGGAGAATTCTTCTTTGGAGAATTGGGGTTTGCTTTTTCTCTGAAAGCAAAAATAAATGTTCGCGTTCTTCTAATCAAGTAAGACCCTTGAAACATCCTGGTGTAGAGTAGCACCTGATTAAGAGTTAAACGCTGGAGAAAGTTTATTAAAGTCTAGATCTGCATGGAATAATAATGAAAAGTTTGTCTACTGGCATCTGGCTGCTGGTTTCTTGACATCAGTGTCCGTAGAATCATGACTCAAGGTTTCACAAAAGATGGACGAGGGAGTTGCTGAGTGGGTTTTGTTTTGGTCTAAGGAATGCAGTTGCCCTGTCACAGTCTTGTTTCCACTGAGGGAGATAAATCAGTTCTCTAAATCTGACTACTGATTCTTTTCTTTTTCTGAGTTATAGTCAGATAAATATAGATTAAAGTTACATACAGATTTGAGTGTCCATATGTTGGCTAGATCGTTATTATGCAAACATTTTTGCGTAAGTTCCTTGTAGTTAAAACACTACAAAAAGTTGTTCTTTTTGCACATATTTAAGTCAGCCTTTCATTTATGTGAAAGTAAGTTTTTTTAATCAGCATTAAGAAGTTTTAAGGAAACTCTTTAGTAACTCCTACAGAGCTCGCTGCGCATTCTAAGAATGAAACGAATGTTTAGTTTATGTAGAAAGCTGATACTAAACTTTTTCCTCTTGTATTTATTAAAATCACTGTACCATTTGAGGTCCAGGGCATTTCCTGGGGATTGTTGACTGGCTGGGGTTACTGGCCCAAGGCACTGCTTCAGGAGCTCAACTCCTCTTGCCGGTCATTAATCTTCAGGAAATGCTGTGTGTACCTGGAGCTTCAGTCATTATTACTTAATTATAAACATGGGCTGTCTAACCTTAATATCGGCTAGGCTCATCAAGTGGCAGTGCACGGAATTCCGCTGTTGACCATATTATTCTAGGCTTCTTGGTAACACTCACACCCTGATGCTCTGATCTCTTCTAACATTGCAGGTTTCTAAAAAAAAATGAAGAGCCTATTACTCTAATTTTTACTTTTTGAGAGTGTTACTAAGGGTGTCATTTGTGGGACTGGTTGAAAAATGAATGCATTCAAGGATTAACGATTATGGAATTTGTGATTTTGACTCACGTGAAGTTCCTGGCTTTTGTTGATTTTGGGGGGGGTGGGGAGGAGTTATGGTGATGGTTGCTTTAAGAAGTTCACTAATTCTCTGGAATGGCAGTTAAAAGCAAAGGGCAATTCTTGTCTCCCCTCCTCCTGCATAGCTGTTGTGACCTAAGATGATCCAGTTACTGGTGCAGCTTCCTAGCAATCTTGGAGGTGACATGGTACATTTAAAAAGGTTTAGCACAGCCCATCCTACAATTTCAGAGCTGTTCTCCTTGCATGAAAATACAGCATTTTTCCTGCCTCAGAGAACAATACTTCAGCTTCGATATCCATCTACAGAGATTTCTAACTTTAGTCTTTATCATCTACACAAAAAGAATATAAGAGTTTAGATTCTCTAAATATCATAGCTTTGTCGCTAGAGCTTTTATAAACCGTGCCTTTCTCCAGCACCGAACAAAAATGTGAAAATCAGCTCCCTGAAATAGACTTAGACACATTCGTAAGCTTGTGCCAAAGGTGTCTTCAGTTGTTCTTATTTGACTTCAACCCAGGTTATTTCCGGGAATACTTCTAAGGAATTCTGCAGGTAGGAAATAAGCAGTGGGGAGATTCTGGAGTTGGTGGAGCCCATCGTCCTTGTCTGTTTCTTTGGCTTCGCTAGGGGCCAGAGTCCGGCCTTACGGTTTCCCAGCTGAAAACTGGAGCAGCCTCTCTGTGGGCCACACGCAGTCGTCAGTGACCTTGCCTTTGAGAAGTCAGATGTTGATAGCCCTGGGAAAACAGTCTTCATTCAGGTGCTTAGTGTGGGAAGGGAGAAGCAATATTTAATCTGTCTGCTTAATAGAAACAAACAAACATGCATTTCATGTATTACTGAAATAATCGCCAAAGTCTTGTTTTTAATTTGGGAGGGCTGCTCTTTCGTACCGAGGGAATCAAACTTCTGCAAACATGAAGGGTGTAGTGGGTTTAACAGCCGAAGCAGTTGTAACAAGACTTTCTTGTAATGGTTATCTGGAGCTATTAGGATTAGCTGCCTTGTTTAAAACAGGCATTTTCCTGATCTTTAATGTTAGTTTATGGCTACCTTCCTTTTTTTGCTACAGGAATATTTGCTCTCCCATTCAGAATGGTGGAGAAACTAAATGTCAGTAACATAACTATGTAACTTTTTTCATTCATGCAGGAAACAGTTATTGAGCATCTACTGTTGTGGCTTTTGTACCAGGAATCTTTATAAATTAATCCATTTTTCACTTGGCAAGTAGTTGCATTGGCAGGATTTTGGCCTCATTAACTATTAAAACCAGATCAAAATAAAGTTAAAAGGTGAAACACGTAATGTGTTGCCGCAGTCATTTTGGGAAAGAAATGTGTTTTTAGCTCTTACATACTATTACTGCAGTCATGATACACCCTTCGTGTATGCCGGCCCGCCGTTAAACCCGACCCAGGAAACGGGAAGAAGTATTTGCTGCCAAATGAGAAAGCGGCTCACGTTCATTTAAAACTTAAATCTTTGTGTCACCCTGATTTTAAAATCTGGCTCCCCCAAATAGATGTTACCTAAAAGGCTCTCCTCTTGTCACTACATGTGAGAGCCCCTTCTGCAGGTAGGACTGCTCCTTGCACGTGGAACTGCTGAAGCGGGTTCTGCCTTGGCCTAGGCCAGTCAAAACCCCACTTCAGTTACTTAACAAAAAGTTCAGTTTCAAGTTAACCTTTTGGTGTCCTAGCTGCCATTTGAAAAGCAAAATTGATGTAGGAGTTGCGGTGCGGTTGCCCATGTTGAAAATCTTGGGAACAAACATACAAGGTGGGTCTGTCATTTGCTAGAGCTTTATTTCTAGGACCTGTGTTTACTTCTCTTGATTGAGCCTTCACCGCATCATACCAGTTAGTCAGGATGCCTTTTTAAAGACTTCTCTGGACAATTTAGAAAGAGGAGAAGGGAGGGGAAATTAGTTGGTCCAAAAAGGGCTATCGATTGACCTTGATGAACCAAAATGAAAGAAAAACGTAGCTTTCACATTTGAAACTTTGCATGGGCAGACTTTTTCATTGAACACTAGTGGTGTTGTAAAGACACTGAATTCAGGTCAACCATTGTTGATCCAGCCTCTGTCTACCTGCGAAGTGCTGTCTAAAGGCGCACGATTTGGCCCTTGCCCTCAGTCCTCAGTGGGGGTTTGTAGAGGATGGGCAAGTTCGTGCGCTTCAAGCTGGAGGAATTGTCTGCTTGATACTCGCCACAACACAGTGGAAACAGATGAACTTTTAAAGTTTTAGGTTCTGTAAGATTTTAGGCCCTTTGGGTTTTCAGATTTGTAAAAGTTTCCCCTTGCTATTCTTCGAGAGAGAGGATGGGCTCTGAATGGTGTCAGGTCTTTTATAACAGGGATTGAGCTTCTAGATAGTCTAGAAATAAATGAGTGTTTAAGCCGGTTGAGATACCTCACCATAGCAAGGACTGTATTTTCTAATGCCCATGGCTTTAAACTACAGTATATCCTCTCTACCACAGGAGACCAAACCTAATTAGACGTTTTAGGTTTTCAGGATTTCTCCCCGTTCTTCTGTTCAACTTTCTTTACAGTCAGACTTCCTTTCAGCTTATACTTTAACAACCTGACAGAGCCTGTTCTTTCTCCCTAAAAAAGATACATTTATATATGACTGCCAACTTTTATTAGTCACTTTTTAAAAATTCATATCTTATCCTAAATTTGGTCCATGTGCGGGATTTTTTAAAAACAACAAAGCAGACAATCTCTTATATAGGACTGTAAACAGTCCAGAGCGTCTGAACTTCGATCAGAGGTTTTGTCCCAGCACTTTGCTCTGAGACTGCTTTAGGAACCCCAGTGGGAACTTCCTTCTGGAAACCCACCGCATTCTGAGATCTGTGATTCCTGTTGAGTGACTGCGATCAGTTGAGCCCCTGTTGGTTCTTCAGGCAGTGAGTTTGGTTGTGTTTAATATGCGGGGTGCAGGGAAGTCATAAAGCGAGTCCATGTATATAACCCTGGAAAACTTGGGGCAACCTTGAAGGGAGAGGATTGGGAGCCTGCCAGAGCAGCTCAGGTATTCCCACATCACCAGGCTATTCTGTGCCTCTGGCCCCTCCACCCCAGCACCCCTCCCCTCCCAGGTAGGCATTTGAAAATCACCTTTATCATGCAGACCTTTCCTGGGAGGATCTAGCCTCATTTACACCTTGAACAACTGCTTTCCCCTGATCACCTGGCAGTGAACCCTGGAAGATGGGCGTTTCGATCCTGTCTGGGAGGAAGGAGGTAAAAATGTGCTACCCGAAAGGGTTGACAGATTTAAGAGAGCATTAGGTTGGGGGCTTCTAGGAAAAAAGGAGAGGAATTCAGAAAGGAATGCTGAAGGATGGCAGAGACAAATGGCGCTTCCTTTGTGAGTAATGTGGTCACCAAATTAGAATGTCAGGACTCGTTTGGAAGCTTTTAATCATCATTTTCTAGTTTTACTCCATGTCTCTGGTGCAGGTTAACCCAGTTCGGTCAGGTGTCTCACCAGTCAGTCCCTACCCTTCCTCTCAACCCAAGAAAAAGGGAACTATTATTTATAGCACCTGTCCCATGCAGATGCTTTTCACCACATGCCAGGGACCAAGCTAGTTGAGACACTATATATGTACATATGTATTTATTTGGTGTTGGTAACTTCTCCACCTTCCCCCATTTAGACAGCATGGTCATGGATAGTACATTCATACAGATAGAGATGCACACACGTGTATATCACCTTGGTACATGAGAAAATCTTCCATCTTGTTATTGTGGTCTGAGAAGTGTTGAGGGCAAGTTTCTTGAGCTTGTGGATTAGTTATGAGACCTGAACTTGCTATGTTTTTTTGCCAGGTAGTGTGAAGGAGTATAACTTAAAATTAGAGCTGTTTCAGCATTCCCAGCTTCCTAGCTGTTCTAGGTGAGCCATTGGACTGGGTCCAGGCAGAAGTGAACGAGGGGCGTTCTCTGGCCACAGAGTTCTCATCCTAATGGGCTGCAGTCTGCGGAGACAAACGAGACTCCCTCCTTGCAGAGTTTTTATGTCAGCTGTCACAACCTCTGACTGGTTCTGTTGTTATGAAGTGGAGTGTAATCATTAATAATGACCAAGACATACCAGGGTTTTGTTTAGTTTTGTTTACCGTGGCCTGCCGACCGGCAACCTCTGCATCACTTGGGAACTTGTCAGAAATGCAGGCTCTCTCCACACCATGCCCCGAGTCAGCTCCTGCATTTTCACATGATTCCCAGGCAATTGATGTGTGCAGACCATCTTGATGAGCGTGGATCCGTGTGGTCTCTCCTTTAGTCCTCATCCAGCCCCTCAAGGAGTGGGGGTTATCATTTCCGTTTTACAAAGGAGACTAAGGTTTAACTAACCTTGACTAACTTGCTTAAGATCTAATAACTGATCAGAAACTATGCCTGGATTTCGGATCGAGGCCTGTTTGATTCCAGAGTGTCTCCTTTTAAATCCATAGTCTGTTAATTCCAAAATTCTTACCAACCGTTCAAATAGAAAAATCCAATAAAGAGAAGGTGTTATAACACTGGATTCATATTATACCTGAGGTGCTTTCCTAGAGCAGCCTAAGAAGAGAGAACTTATTACCAACAAGCAAAAATAGGTACATAAATAAAATAGCAGAGAACACAGAAGAGTATTTGCAGTGAGTATGTGCTTCTGCGTTGCTGTGTGTGGTCCCCCAGTCTGCGGTGGATCTGGGGACTACGGCAACCTCTTGAGAGGCCCTGTCACGTAGCAGTTAAGAACAGATCTGCCACATCCAGACCCCCCTGGACCATGTCAGTTGGTTCAGTTTGGTCCTCGGTCAGTGGGGAAGGGAAAGTGGTCACACCCACCCAGGCAGGGTCACCCATGTGACGTCAATTACTATTTGAGAAGCGCTGAAAGCCTGAGCACTCTGGGAACATTTTCTATCCTTTCATTATCTTAGCACAGAATGTCTTAACATTTGAAAAACTGCTGGTCTTGGTGTTACAGTCCCAGTCTTGGTCTTGTTTTCTCTTGTAAATAGCTTGTCTGGGTGCTGTGTGGGGCCTCTGCTGTTTCCCCCAAAAGCCTTTGGGGCGCCTGGCTGTCTCAGTCCGAAGAGAGTGCGACTCTTGATCTTGGGGTCGTTGAGTTTGAGCCCCATGTGGGGTGTAGAGAGTACTTAAATAAATAAAACTTAAAAAGGGGAGGGCGCCTGGGTGGCTCAGTCAGTTAAGCAACTGCCTTCCGCTCAGGTCATGATCCCAGGGTCCTGGGATTGAGCCCCACATCGGGCTCCCTGCTTGGCAGGGGGCCTGCTTCTCCTCCTCCCTCTGCCGCTCCCACACTGCTCCTCTCTGTCAAATAAATAAATTAAATCTTAAAAAAAAAAAAAAAGCCCATCTCATCCCGGTGAAAGCCTGTTTTTCTCTCCTCTGCTTTTCCTTAAGCTTTGCATATGCTGTGGCCCCAGGCAGGATTGATATCTACACCTTGTAGGTTTATTCTGCAGACTGCTCCCCATTTCTCTTTCCAAAGCCTTGAAAATTTTCAAGTGCTAAAGGGGGTAGGGAGATTCCTTGATGGGCATAATCGATGCCCAGACTCTATCAGATTTGCAGAAGTTGGCTTAGAATGAGATCAACAGCTTTTTACAAGAGATGGAATTCTATTTGGAATGGTTTGGGATACCAGGAGTGATCCTAACTAACGCTGGAGTTGTGATATTAGGAAGGTCATTATAGTAGTAATGTAGTAGGGCCTGTATTTGGCTAGATCCTCTGTTACGGTATTTGCATTTCCTTAATGCATAATTGGACTATAGTTTTCTTTCTTTCTTCTTCTTTTTTTTTTTTTTTTAATTTATTTGAGACAGAGAGAATGAGAGACAGAGAGCATGAGAGGGAGGAGGGTCAGAGGGAGAAGCAGACTCCCTGCCGAGCAGGGAGCCTGATGTGGGACTCGATCCTGGGACTCCAGGATCATGACCTGAGCCGAAGGCAGTCGCTTAACCAACTGAGCCACCCAGGCGCCCCTGGACTATAGTTTTCTAAAACTCGACTTCTCTCTTGGAGATTATATAAGTCATTAGACATTCCACTTAAAGTTGAGGTATAATAATATATGTTTTGAACAGACTGCAGAATCAGGGTAATTGGTGGTGTTTTGATGCAGTATTGCTGACCAGTTAACGACCTCTTGTGATTTAAGTTTGACAAAGTGCTCTTATAAAGTAGAAATGATTGATAGGACGATGCAAGGATTCATCACCCCTAATTTAGTTTGCCCTTCAATTATTCACAGTATTCAGCCACCATGGTCCTTAAAGGGATAACTTTGTGGGCTTTTAGAATTGTATTAATTCTGTTAGTTAATAAATATAATTATATATCTATCAATTTTATTTAAGCTAGCTCATCTGGAATATTGGCTTCTGTTTTATGACATTCTTTCTGACAAAACTATATCTAAATAGATTTTAGATATTTTCTTCCATCGTGAACAAATATCTCATTGTTTTTTACTCCAGAAAAAAAAGACTTGCAGGATGTTTGTTTTTCATTGGATTGAGGTAGCAGTTTAAAATCATGTTGCTGTAGAAACACAGTTTCTTGTTATAAAAGTATAACAAGAATATTAGAAAACTGATTGAGGTAGCTTCCATTTTCTTTTCCTTACAACTCAGTGTTCATTCACATGTTAGTTTTTTAATCATTAATGATAAGATATTCATAATGCTGGTGATTTTGCTGTTTTCTGGATCATTTTTATAAGAGGAAGGAGGAGTGATGAGGTTCTAGGTATGTTTCTCCAGTTGCTTTTTTTTTTTTTTTTTAACTTACAAAGAAGGTCATGGGGTCATAGATCCTATTCCTGCGTTTAACTACCATCTCAAGTGATAACGTTTTAGAACCACCTCTTGGGAGATGAGTGATGATCTAAGAAGAGAAAAGTCAAGATGAAGGAGAATCTATACAGAAAAACTCCTAAAATAGGATTTATTTGTAAAAAGCATTTATTGAGCACTTAACTGTGTAAAAGATGGGAATTTGGAGGTAAGGAATACCTTAGAAATAGTAAAGAGAAGACACTGGAGAAATCAGAATGGCAATACCTAGGTAAAGTCAAAAGAAGGACTAGTTGGGAGAGGAAGCAGAGGGTCTTACCTCATTTAATGACTATTCACAAGTAAACCTTGGAGAGTAAATGGTATGTATTACTGTCTAAGAAATGGGACTGAAGGTGGCCTAATGAAACTGAAAGACTTTAACATTGAAGTCTTAAAAGTGTATAAGCAGAATGTGAAAACTTGGAAAAAATAAAATCTTGTCTTGTCAAAATTTAAGCCTTTTCTTTGCTATCACATTGAAAACACAGCTATTTTCCATGTCCCAGCACAAAGCAAGGTGCCACATTTCACTACCTATCAGCCCCTCCAAATGTCACCCAGTTGTCAAACCATGTATTTTAAGTATTCGTGTAGTAACCCAAAGAAATTCAGAACGGATTCTCTGTCATGGTTTACATTTTAATTACCACTTTTGCAGTCACTAAAAGCCTGGCTCCTTTGGTGCATTATTTCCTTCACATCTTGGGACTGTGGGACCTTAGTTATACTCAGGTACTTGTGAATAGTGCTTTGCCAATTGCAAAGGGCTCTCTTGTGTATGACTTCATTGTAAGGAAGCCGGATAGGGCACTTTGTAGTGTTAGGTACTGCGTTAGATAGACGGGGACACAGATCAAGTCCTTGTCCTCACTGTCTCGTGGAGGAGGCAGACAAGGAACATGAAGAATAAATTCTCTCGTGGGATATGTCCTGTGATAGTCTCTACACACAAGCAAACTGAAGAGTGGGGGAGGATAGGAACTGTCGTTATACCCATTCTATAGGTGAGAAAAACGGACCCTCAGAGAGGTTAGGCAGTTTCTCAAGTTCACCTCTTTGGGAGGAGCAAAGTTCAAGTTCAAGTTCCAGCCCCAGGTCCAGGGTTCTTGTACACTGGTACTTTTTCATCTATGATTTATAACTAAAGTTTAAAAAGCAGTGCAGTTACATAGCACTAAAGAAAAAAAAAGGACAGTGAACCACAAGTGTTCACATGGATGTATCTTTTATTATTTTTTAAACATTTTATTTATTTGAGCACGGGCGGGAGAGGGAGTTGCAGTAAGGGGGGAGGGGGGCTCAATCCCGGGATCATGACTGAACCCCAAAGGCAGATGCTTAACCCACTGAGCCACCCAGGTGCCCCTGGATGTGTCTTTTTAAACCTAAAAGGATCTTTGTGCTTTTGGAGTTGGAGGAAAATAAAAAAAGGGAACATTATGGATTAGGGTGAAATAGAATGGCCCAGTCTTCCAAATGTCAGCACACGGTCAAGACAACAGGGGCTGAAAGCTGTAGTTGGATTGATTTGGGGACCTTCCCGTGGAGCCCTTTGTGCAGTGAGGGCTGGCGGCTCCCCGTGGGGTCCAGCATGGGGGCAGGTCACGGGTCTCTGCCAGCCTCGGTGGTCGCGGCAGAGGTTGAAGACTTGCTCCCCCAGGCCTTCAGTCTTTCCCGCTTCACTTAGAGCACTTAATTAAAAGAAAAAGTGAGCCCCGTTCTGATGCAGAGTTATGACTAGTAAAAAGAGCCAATAAAAATGACTATAAAGTGCCTGACAAATAAAAACTGTTTAATAATACTAAGGCGCTTTATGGGGCAAGGGTTTACCTCTTGGCGCAGGATGACAGACCTTCCTGCAGAGGCTTTTCCCTCCCTGCTGCTCTTGGCAGGCGGTTCTTGCCCAGCCGAACTGGCCAGCGAGACAGACTCTGTCCGCCTGGGGTCAGCTGACTTCTTACTGCAAGGCGATCTAGGGAAGCGACAGCCACTGACATGTGGCCCTTTTGTGGGTGACAACAGATAACAGAAGGGATAAAGGACACTTTGGTGACCCAGGAGCAAAAGGAAAAACAAGGAAGAGATGCAGGAAAAAAAGGGAAGGGGAGGTAAGTAGCTAAGTCACCTCCAGTCTTAGAGGAAGTTTGGGGCAAAACTAACACTCTCCATCAGTTCTAATTAGACCTACCAAAGGACAGACCAAGTCAGAGTTAGGAGAATCATTACCCTGAATGGCCTTGGGCAAGTTACTTAGTTTCTCATCTGTTAGAGAAGGATAACGGGACTACTGTTGTGAGTAGTAAAAGCCCAAAGTACGGGCTGAATAACAATAACTTTGTTAAAAATTAAGGTTTTTTTTTTAAGTAGGCTCCACGCCCAGCATGGAGCCCAACGTGGGGCTTGAACTCACAACTCTAAGATCGAGACCTGAGCTCAGATCAAGAGCGGGACATTTAACAGAGCCACCCAGTACCCCAAGATTTTATTTAACTAATCTCCACACTCATTTTGGGGCTTGAACTTACAACCCCAAGATCAAGAGTCACCTGTTCTACCAACTGAGCCAGCCACCCGCCCCCTCAATACTGTCTTTTAAAGCTAAGACAGAAGATCCAAAAAAAAAAAAAAAAAATCACAAAATATTTATAAACACAAGTGAAAGAATGTAAACATGCAAAAAAACAGTTGGAGAACCCATATCTATGCTAAGAATAAAATAAGATCATCAGAAGGCGCATGATAAAAG
Source organism: Mirounga leonina (assembly GCF_011800145.1). Taxonomy (NCBI): domain Eukaryota; kingdom Metazoa; phylum Chordata; class Mammalia; order Carnivora; family Phocidae; genus Mirounga; species Mirounga leonina. The sequence continues at coordinate 44,223,712 of NW_023270854.1, forward strand.
CTATAAAGTTCAGAGAGAGATGGATACTATATTCTAGGTATCCCTTTTTGAGCCTGTGTGTAATTCACTGAAATATAAAAATAAACTCTCAAGCTTTTATTCTCTCCTCATTTGTATCATGAAAAGGAAAATTTAAATATGCTTTATATAAAACATTTAAAGGATTAATTTTGGACTAACTTTTAAGAAGGTTTTAAACAGCAAAGTTGAAATGACTTATAAATATTGGCAATATGTCTTAAGTGCTCAATAAAAATTATCCATCTCCTTAAAAAATACACCATTTGATTTTTCCTAATCATGAGCGTTGAATTTATAGAAACTGATCAGTTCTTATTTATAATTTTTATTAAACAAACTGATACCAGCAAAGCATATTCTAAATTTGTTTGAATAAACAAGTGTCTTAATAGAATGTATAACTAGGATCTTTTAAACTTCTGTCATTAAAAAACTATATGTATGACCAGATGATAAATCGCAGCACTGTTTTGTTTGTTTGTTTTTTAAATAATTTAGAAAACATTCCCATGGCCACTTTAACCCGAAAAGATCTCATCCAGATGCAATAAAGACTATGAAACTTCCTGGCAATGTGTTACATAGTACAGTAGCACTCTTTGTGTTAAAGTGCTAATTTGAGAGAGATTAGGTCATTCTCTTTCTTTTCCTGCCTGACAAATAAAATACTTGCTTAGCTATCATAAATCATGAAATAATTCACATTTTACTCTTAATTTAGTTCATACCAACTTGGTTAGCAGTGAAGTCAGTAAACATTGTCTACATCATGAACTATGTATTAGATCATTAGCATTGCTCGGTGTTAGGGCTACACCTCTCCTTCCTGCAGAATTCATCCCTGTGGTCTATCGAATTGCTAACATACATGAATAACATGTTCCTGTAAACACTCAGTACATATCATTCCATCTAATCCCCATGACAGTCTTACAGTCTAGAGAGAGGAACAGCCTGCCCCAGGAAGGACAGGCAGTATGTGGCAAAATCAGGACTGGATTCCGGCTCTCTGCCTCGTCCATTTATTCAGTGCATGTTTCTTGAGCACCTAGTATGTGCTAGTCAGTGACAGCCTAGTAAAGAGCAAGACAGAAGGTCTCATTTCTCATGGACTTGACATTCAAGTAGGAGTGACATTAAAACTAACGAAATGATCTTTAATAGCCTAAAGTGACTAGCTGGTTACTCCCTCCTGATATGCCCACCCCCCACACCCCCCACACCCCCGCCGTCTGCATCACTTGGGTCCCGCCCATACAGAAGCAGGCCACAGACACAGGCCACTTGCATGAACCTAATTGCAGGTGAGGCTCTGCATGAACCCAGGGCAGATGGAGCTGTGACTGGCTGCACCCAGTCTTCCAGATACAGATGCTCGCTGTTGGGTGAGCCACAGCAGACTTCAGGTTTCCCTAATAAGATAGCAGGGGAAGGACAGTAAACGATAGGGTGGTTCATTTCTTAAGAACTCAAGTGGATAACACCTCTGACCACCTCAATTTGTTAGGTAGGATGAGGAAATGGAGGCCCAGGGAGCTTGAGTAGCAGAATCTGGTCTAGAGTCAGGAACTAGTCCTGATTTATAGGCTCAGAATCTCTTTCTTGGTCGTCAAAGCCCCCCTCTCCTCACTTGCTAGCTTACGTGTAACCTTTACGATGTGATTGCTTCAGACTTGACTCAGTTAATACTTGTGCTGGGCACGGTTCTCCCCTGCCATCCAGTGCAGCATGAGCTGCTGAGGAACTGAGGTCTGTCTTCTCTGGGGTACACACTCCCCTGGACTGCCTCTCTGAATAGGTCGGTCGGAAATTCTGCTTTTCTCCCCATCCTGCAAAAGAAAGCAGCTAAGGTGTTACTGATAGAATCAAAAGAAAATATTAACACGGGTACTTGTTTGTGAAACCCTTAGTCCACATTTGTGATGCTAAGGAATCCCTGGATTAGCACCTGAGAATGAGCGATGAGCCGGTACAGTGGCTAGTTCATCTAAACTGGATCCTAACCTCACTGGCTGTTAATCAGCTAACTCACCTAAACCAATTTATGAGAAGCCCTTCTCAGTAAGACAACTATTACAGGAATACCTGGTCAGGTGACCTTTAGACTTCCTTCCCCTTAATCCCTTCCTATGATCCTATCCTGGCAAGAAGGTCTGCAAATCCAATTTTTACAAATGAAGTGTTTGTAAATTAGATCGCAGTTCTAATGCACTGAAGGAAATCTTGTTTTAGAGCCTTCACTGCTCCTCGATGTAAATTCCAATATCAGGTCGGTCTGTTTAACCACACCTTGGCATACTGATGGGGTCTGCTGCCATTTCTGTTTTTGGGATTTACGTGTTTTAAGGATGTGTGTGTGTGTGTGTGTATATATATATATATATATATGTATCTTTTTTACAGTATTCAGCCTGATGTGCTCTATAAAGTCATATATCTGACTTAATGTATATCAACCTGTGGTTGAAATTTTCTAATTGATTTAGGGTTGTTTTATTTCTGTTTGCCATATGCAGAATAGCCCTTCAAAAAATAACGGTTGAATATTTTTAAGAATGAAAGTTAATATTTTCATGATTTTTATTTGTTTTATTCTTTAAATAACATCCGTTCCTGGGACATTGCCTCTTTTGCTCGCTGCTTTATTCCCCGTGCCTGGTGGTTGGTGCATTTTGGGTGCTCAAAAATATTCATAGAGGGGCATCTGGGTGGCTCAGTCAGTTAAGTGTCTGCCTTCGGCTCAGGTCAGGATCCTAGGGTCCTGGGATCGAGCCCCGCATCGGGCTCCCTGCTCAGCGGGAAGCCTGCTTCTCCCTCTCCCACTCCCCCTACTTGTGTTCCCTCTCTCACTGTCTCTCTCTCTCTGACAAATAAATAAATAAAATCTTAAAAAAAATATTCATAGAAATGAATAAAACTATGTTAACATTTTAAGGTTAATTGATAATCTTTGCCCTCTTAGCTTGAGCAGAAAGTATTTAAATATTTCACCTTCGGGGCACCTGGGTGGCTCAGTCGTTAAGCGTCTGCCTTCGGCTCAGGTCATGATCCCAGGGTCCTGGGATCGAACCCCACATCGGGCTCCCTGCTCCGCGGGAAGCCTGCTTCTCCCTCTCCCACTCCCCCTGCTTGTGTCCCCTCTCTCGCTGTGTCTCTCTCTGTCAAATAAATAAATAAAATCTTTAAAAAAAAAAATTCACCTTCATTTGAAAAGATGAAAACTAATTCTTTAGCTCTGAAGGGTAGAAACAAAAAGTTCCTCCAGTCGCACATAAAAAAAACCACCACCTCACCTTTGCTTAAACATTTGTTGCACAGCGACTATGTGCCTCACACTGTGCTGCACTCTGAGCATCAGGTGGTTAAGACCGTGCCCCTGGAGATTAGGTCAAGTTCTGTTGCATATGTTCCAAATTTAATTTGCTCTCGTCTGTTGATTTTACACTCTCAATTCTATATTGTGAGCAAATACTATCTCTTCTCTCTCTCTCTTTTTTTTAATTTGTCAGAGAAAGAGAGTGCAAGCAGGGGGAGCGCAGGCAGAGGGAGAAGTGGGCTCCTCACTGAGCAGGGAGCCCAGTGCGGGACTCGATCCCAAGACTCTGGGATCATGACCTGAGCCGAAGGCAGATGCTTAACCAACTGAGCCACCCAGGCGTCCCTCTTCTGTTGATTTCTTAGCACACCATGGGAATCACATACACCCAAATCAATCACCACCTGGTGATAACTGGTGGTGGGAGCAGTGCTGTCCTCACAGAAGTGTGGGTCTGGTTGGCTAGGTTGTGCACTCTGGGGATGAGGTGGGGACAGGACTAAGATGGACCTAGCTGAGGTCACCAGACCTGGCCTTTGGCTTCTTCCTCTGTGTTTTAGGTGGGGACCAGTGTTCACCTGTCTACCATAGGCCTACTCGGACGGTCTTTTCTTTCCTTTTTTCCTTTCCCCATCTCCCTCATTTCCCCTCTGTCTCTACCAGGCTCAACCTCCAACCCCATAACAGCTAAGAGAAACCCAAAGGCACACATTTGATGTCACAGAATCATGCAATCTATAGTATTTGCTCACAATATAGAATTGAGAGTGTAAAACTGAGAATTTCTCAGGGAACTCCAACTTTAGGGGGTCAGTGTTAGAGTTTGGGTTCAGGGAGAAGAGTTGCGTTCACTTTCGGTCTGTGTCTGTTTGGCTAGTTACCTTGGGTTTTGTGGTTATTTAGTCTCTTTTTCCTTTCCTAGTGTGAATTCTATTAATATTAAGACATGTCATACATATACTGTGTTAGGAAATATCAATGACTATTGTCACTAACCCTATTTTACTTTTATGAAATTTGCTCATGGACTCCAGATGCCTTTTTTGATTGTCCACAGCTACAGAAAATAAAATCAGTCCTCTCAAGGTTCTTTAGTGTCATTTGGGAATTTATGTCTGTTCTGGTTTTAGGCACAACCTCCTTGCGTTATGGTTTCTTTTAAAGAATGGTCTGAGAGGATCAAGTACAATTAAAAAAAGGATACAAACCCACCTGTTTTTCCTTTTTCTTAGTACTTTCTTTCCACTGCTCTGTTACTCTTGGTTCTTCTTTGGGCTTTACTCTTTGTTTTCACTTCAAGGGAAAGCACAGAGAACAGAGAAGGGAGGAAGGATTTTGATCTGAGAGACATGGTAGACGGAGGGATGTACATGTGCAAAGGCCTTGAGGCAGGAAAGAGCATGGACCATTCTAGAATATCCCAGGACTGAAAGGAAATCTGGGTTTTGAGCATAGAGAGTGATGGGGAGGTGGTGAGAGAGAAAGCTGAAGCATTCTCAGCAAGGACATGTCTAGGCCATGTTAAAGGTTTCAGACCTCATCCTATGGCCTGGCCAGGCAGTTATGGAAGGGTTTTAAGCAGAGGAGGACAGTGTCCCAACTTTTTTTTTAAAACAAGTTCTCTTCAATTAAGTTGTGGACCATGGATTGCAAAGAAAGAGCAAGGGTGGACAGAGGTGATGGTACCTAAGAGCTGTAAGATGGTAGTACTGGGGGTGGGAAGAAGCAGTGGATGATTTTGTAACATCTGAGAGGTAGAATCCACAGGGCATGGAGACTGATCCTGGGCGGGGGGGGGGGGGGGGGGGGGGGGGGGGGGGCACAAGGAGTTCAGGTAAAGGACAAGGCAAACAGGGGTGCTAGTTCTGCCTTGGAGATGTTGAATTTGAGAGGCTCTTGGGACAATCAAGTGGAAATGTTGGCTAAGTAGGTAGATCACAGGTCTGGCAAGTCTGGGCTGGAGGGTAAAACTTGGAAGTTCATCAGCTTATAGATGGTAATTAAAGCCCCTCGGGATGGATTATTTTGCTTAGAAAGAAATCCTAGTGAGGGCGCCTGGGTGGCTCAGATGGTTAAGCGTCTGCCTTCGGCTCAGTTCATGATCCCAGGGTCCTGGGATCGAGTCCCGCATCGGGCTCCCTGCTCCTTGGGAGCCTGCTTCTCCCTCTGCCTCTCTCTCTCTGTCTCTCATGAATAAATAAATAAAATCTTAAAAAAAAAAAAAAAAGATTCTCTAAAAAAAAAAAAAAAAAAAGAAATCCTAGTGAGAGAAGAAGGCCCCAAGACACTCAAATATTCCCAAGCAGAGCAGAGAAGGGGTTGCTGGCACGGAGCCACAAGGAACTTGTGGGGTAGGGTGTACCAGGAGCCAAGGGAGTGCTGGATTTTGTTAATGCAGCTGAGATTTCAAGTAAGATGGGACCTTGGAGTTTGTCTCTGGCTTGTCTATAGGGAGGCTGGTAGTGGTCTTTGCAGAGTGGTTTTGTAGGTGGTGAGCAGAAGACATGCTGGAGTGACCTGAGGGTGCGGTGAAAGGCCAAGAGAGGGAACCAGCCGCTTCTTCCAGGTTTGACTGCAGGAGAGGGAGAGAGCGTGAAGTTGGGGCTGGAGATGAGGGGGCCGATTTTGTATGTTTTTTTTTTTTTTTAAAGATTTTTTATTTATTTATTTGACAGAGACACAGCGAGAGAGGGAACACAAGCAGGGGGAGTGGGAGAGGGAGAAGCAGGCTTCCCACAGAGCAGGGAGCCCAATGCGGGGCTCGATCCCAGGACCCTGGGATCATGACCCGAGCCGAAGGCAGTCGCTTAACGACTGAGCCACCCAGGCACCCCGATTTTGTATGTTTTTAAGATGGAAGAGACCCAAACATGTTTACATGTTGATGGGAAGGAGTCCATAGAGAGCAAGAGGGATGGCAGGGTGGCAGGATCCAGAGGATGGGTGGAGTGACTGGCTTTGGGTTGTTTTATTAATACTTTTATGTACTTTTCTAAAATCCCTGACTGATACAGGTTAGGTGCTGTAGCCTTACCTCCCTCCCACAGCACTCACTCAGAGCCCCCTCCTCTGCCAACCCCCTAGCATGCTCCGTGGGGAGGCTGAATTCCTGGTCAGTCTAGGGTTCCAGCTCCCCACTTAAAGGGCAGTCCTCAATCACCCAGGGTCCTTCCCATTTAGGAGGAAAACATGCACACCCTTTATCCTTTGTATTTGAATGTGGAGTAATTGACAAAGCAGAGGATGGAATTCAAGATAGAGTCCCACTATATTGAAAGAAAAGCTAGGTAAAGTAGCAACACTGTATGAAAATGTTTCTCAGACCAGGGAGACCACGTAGGAGTTGCATTCTGAACAGCCAACTTGCTGGGTCTTGAGTTTCCTGGCATTCAGGTAGGCTCTGGTTTGCATCACTTTAACCCAATTGTAGGTATCCTGCAGGTAGGCAGAGAGAGACAATTTTTAGACTGCAGTCTGAGTGGGGCCTGAATAAAGTAGATGCGCAAAGAAAAGGGCTTCTATTTGCTGGCTTTTTCTGGGGGAAAAAATTAGTTATTTACTGCAAGTATAATTTTTTAAACTTATTTTTTTCTTAATAGCCTTTATTTTTTAGAGCAGTTTTGGCTTCCCAACCAAATTAAGCGAAAAATCCAGAAAGTGCCCATACACACCCCGTGCCCCGCGTAGCGTAGCCTCCCCCACGGTCAACCTCCTATATCCCAGTGATACATTGTTACAATTGATGACCCCCACATTGATACCTCCTTAGCACCCAAACTCCCCTGTGTTACCTTTGTATTCGTTCTCGGTGCTGCCCATTCTGTGGGTTTTGACAAATGTACAAGGATGTGCACCCACCCTTGCAGTATCACACGGAGTAGTTTTCACTGCCCTAAAAATCCTGTGTGCTCCACCTGTTCATCTCTCCCTCCCCTCAATTTCTGTACTTGTTTGCTTGCAGTACTTTTCTTCCATGTAAACATACAAATTTGTTTTTCAAATTTCTCCTTTCTGAAGATCTTGATAGAACCCTAATCATAGCTTTGTTTTGGTTTGAGTGCTTGTACACAACAGAAAAATTCAGCCACTGACCTAGAATCATAACTTTAAAGCAATAAGGCATCTAATTCCAGCTTTTTTCTTCTAAGTATCCCCTCCCCCCCCCCCCCCCCCCCCCCCCCCCCCCCCCCCCATTTAAACTCTCTGTAGTTAACATTTCAACAGAAGCTTTTTTTTTTTTTCTTTCCTTTGGGGGAGGGATGGAGGAGAAGTCAGACCCGCCCTTGACCCTTGCCTCCCAAATCCCTGCAGGGCAGTCAGCTGAGCTTGTGTTCTTTGTATTTGTATTTGGCCCCCTCCTGTGTCTTGCGGAGTAGATTTCTGTTCCTAAAGAGCCTAGAAGGGGAAGCTGTGGCTCTTAAAGGTACTAACAGCAGTGTTCTCAGCAGGGACTTGAAAAGAAAGACGGAGAAAGGTAGTTTGGGGATTAAGGGGTTAAATCATTAGCATTCTGGGCTCTACTCTTTACTCATTGCTACTTTATACAGAAAATATGTTGCTTTGAAGCCTAGGGAAACTGGCAATTGTAAATTCTGCTGTGTGAAAGTTGTTTGGAAAGATCCCTAAACTTGCCGGGTGGATTAGATTGAAAAAACCAGTTCCGTAAAGGGCTGCCTGCCGCATGGGCTTTACCCCTGCATAGTGTTGTTCTCCATTATTACCAAGCTTTTATCCAGTATCTCCCGCTTTCCAGTGTCCTTCTGGATGCCTCGGAGGAGACAGGAGTAAAGCAAGCATCCCATTTCGGACTTTACCATACACTGTTGGCCTGGTTTTTCTCATTTCACCAGCATTCATATTTACCTAGTATTTTTCTATTGACTGGTTTACACTCGTCCCAAGTGATAGTAGGCAACGAAATCACAGGTTTGATGTGCTAGCTAGATTTTCTAATACTTAGTAAAATACACTTCTGAGTATTTAGAAACAAGAAAGTAGTCATCCGGGTACCACCAGAAGTAACCCTGCATCTCCACAGTGATGCTGTCCCACTGTTTGGAACACCGATGTAGACCCCAGCCTCACAGAGCTAGAGGGACGCCCCGGATTTCCTGAATTGAGGTCCAGGGAGGTTTGTTGTGCATTCGAGACACCACCCCCTTCCTTCCTGGGTACCGGGAACCATGGAGGCCGAGTTGCCCCCTTGCTGGTCTCTTCTCAGGAGTTTGTGCATTCTCAGATTTTTTTTTTCCCCACCCAGGGGAAAATGCTGGTAAAGGCTGGTCTCCTGCCTGCAGGATTGTGTAAACTGAGGGCCGAGCCCTGGGGGTGGGGGCTTAGCGATATCTAAATAATTTGCATCTCTCTCCATTACCGGCCCCAGGTGCTGTGTCTGCCCTGGAAATTGCTGCTGTCTCCCAGATGGACCAGGGCCCAGCCCTTCTGGAATTGACGATCCAGGGAGAATGAATGAGGGGCAAAACTGGGAAAGAGTAACAGGAAATACTACATAGTAGTAAGTGTTTTACAGGAAATGGAAACATAGGGACATGGCAGGCGGTTTGGGAAAATGGGGCTGCGTATTAGATGTGGCATTCTGGAAAGAGGTCTCAGAGCCTGCCGGACACCCCCCCCCCACCCCGCCCCAGGCCCGAGGGAAGAGCAGTCCAGACAGAGGGACTAGCCCCGGCAAAATCTTCAGTTTAACTCAGGGCTGCAAAGAAGGGAGTGAGGCAGACCAGTTGGTTGGACCTCCCCGAGGGCAGTGGGGAATTAGGGCACTGGCTCACCCTGGGGAATCATATCCCAGAATTCAGCACCTGACACGAAGTGGATTGCAGAGCGAACCGGACTGAGGATGTCGTTTAGAGTTTGTCTGAGGCCTGAAGCAGGTTAAGGACATTTCACCAAGGAGATGGTGGTACTGGCAGGCCTGCCTCACCAGAGGGAGAGTTCACCGCACTTGGCTCAGTGGCCGCATGCCTAAGCGCCCAGGGCAGGTGGCTTCCCCTTAACCCCTTAGGCCTTCTGGGAAGTCCTTACTGCTAGAAAGAATTCCATTACCAGAAATAAGCCAAGATTGGGGCGCCTGGGTGGCTCAGATGGTTAAGCGTCTGCCTTCGGCTCAGGTCATGATCCCAGGGTCCTGGGATCGAGTCCCACATCGGGCTCCCGGCTCGGTGGGGAGCCTGCTTCTCCCTCTGACCCTCTCCCCTCTCATGCTGTTTCTCTCTTGCTCGCTCTCTAAAAAATAAATAAAATCTTAAAAAAAAAAAAAGAAAGAAGCCAAGATTTTTTTTTGAAGATTAATTTTATTTATTTATTTACTTACTTATTTATTTCAGAGGGCGCGCGAGAGAGCATGCACACGCACAGGGAGGAATAGAGGGAGAGGGTGGAGCAGACTCCACACTGAGTGTGAGCCCGTATGGGGCTGGATCTCACCACCCTGAGATCATGACCTGAGCTGAGATCAAGAGTCGGACGCTTAACCAACTGAGCCCCCCAGGCACCCCCAGAAATAAGCCACTATTTTAAAAGTTGTTATTTGGATAATTCTGCCCTTTACTGGACTCATCAAAAGAAGGCTGCTGGCTGGTATTGGCTGGGTTTTCTGGGAGAGAATTTAGGGAAATGAACCCTTGATATGTAGCATTCTTTCCAGAGGACCTTTTTGGGTGCAGTTTGCCAGGCGGTGAGATCAAGACATTGCCTCAGAAGAGGAGTAGAAGTTGTGGTTCTAACAAATAACCCTGGAAGGGCATATGTGGTTTTCTGCCTTTCGTTTTTTTCTAATTTTTCTTCTTTTTGAGAGAGAGAGAGAAAGAGAGCTCACACGCAGGAGCTGGGGGGAGGTGGGGAAGGAAGAGGGAGGAAGAGAATCCTAAGAAGCAGGTTCCACGCCCAGCTGGGAGCCCATCGCAGGGCTCAATCCCGTGACCCTGAGATCATGACCTAAGCCAGAATCAAGAGTTGGACGCCCAACCGACTGAGCCACCCAGGGGCTCCAGATTTTTTCTAATTTAAAAATGTTTTATGATTTAACACGTACATGTTAAAAAAAAATTGAATATACCATTAAAAGGGACCCTGCCTCTACTTCTGACTCCCAGTTCTTATCTTCCTCTCTAGAGATAACCACTGTTAAATTTTCTGATGAATTCCTATGGATTCAGACATTTAATATACATATTCAAATGTATTGCATGCATTCCATGTGAGTTTGGAAGGCAGAGAGTTTCCTTAAATGTTTGGATATATGGTCGCTCCTCCGAGGTTTGGTAAGAATAGGACAACATAGAGAGAAGATGGAATATCCTGGGTCTATGGATCTCTGAGCATGAGTGAATTGGGGGGCTTGCAAAGAGTACGAATCATTGCTAAGGGAAAAAACAAAAATCATATGTACTATTAAATGGAGCTAATTCTGTCTGTAGAGAGAATGCTTTGGAAATAAAATGGGACCTTGACTATTCTCATTTTGTATACTCTAGGGGAATCTTTTGGAGTCTTTTCTTCTCTCACTGAAGGCTGAAAGTGATTGGGTTGCTTGTGAGTGCCTTCATCTTGGCATCCCTGATAGACAGATGAGGCCACAAGTGAGGGTCGTCATGTGTGGTCCTAGGAGCTGTCCCCAGTCAGCAGGCAGCGGTGCCCCTCCCCAACCCCCCCCCCCCCAGCTGCAAAACAAGGAGTTTGTGCAGGTGACGTCCAGCATCCTACTCTAGTTATTAAGAGTGAGCACTTCACCTCTGGGTAGGTTCCTGGGTGCTCCTCCTGAATGGTCAGGTGGTCCCAGGACATTTGCATTAGGAGCCCTAGGTCACAGCTGAGAAGCTCCTTAGTTAGCACCTCCCTACCCCACCCCAGAGCCACTCCTGAACCAAATCTTCAGGGTGTTCCTGAACTGCAGATTGCAGTCTGTTCTCTGCTTGAATCCACTGGTACTGGCTGGGTTTTCTGGTGAGTGTGTCCAGAACACAATGGGACCTGGGAGTGGTTCTGAATGGAGCCAGCCAGTCTAGGCTTCAGTGAGAGAAGAAAAGACTCCAAAAGATTCCCCTAGCGTATACAAAATGAGAATAGTCAAGGTCCCATTTTATTTCCAAAGCATTCTCTTTATAGACAGAATTAGCTCCATTTAATAGTACATATGATTTTTGTTTTTTCCCTTAGCAATGATTCGTACTCTTTGCAAGCCCCCAAATTCACCTAAACCTTAATCCTTGCAACACAAATTGCATTTTCCAATCTGCTGGAAGCTTTTCTTAAATAAGCAGAGAATGATCAACAGACTAAAGGAAGCTCCCCACCACTATTTTCCAAACTCAAAAACTGTGTTGAACAGTAAGGTTTTTCACAAAACTTGCCTTAGGCTTATGATTTTTCTGATTTTAATGTCTTTTTTTGTGGATAGTACCTAATTTAACCCTTGCAACAAACCTTTGAGAGAGTAAAACTTGGATTATTATCCATATTTTAGGATGAAACAGTTGAGTCCTGTAATAGGCAAATCCATGGCAGTTCAAACAGAAAGTAAGTCATTGTACATGATTGACTTGCCCCAAATAAGTGAGAGGACAAACACAAGTCCTGCAATAATAGGTGTATAAAAACATGGGGGTTGGGGCACCTGGGTGGCACAGTCAATCAAATGTCCAACTCGATTTCAGCTCGGGTCATGATCTCAGGGTTGTGAGGTCGAGCCCTGCTTCAGGCTCTGTGCTGGGTGTGGAGCCTGCTTAAGATTCTCTCCCCCCTCCCCCTCTGCCCCTTCTCCCTCTTGAAAAATAAAAATAAATAAAAATAAAAAAACATTGGGGTGCCTGGGTGGCTCAGTCGGTTAAGCCTCTGCCTTTGGCTCAGGTCATGATCTCAGGGTCTTGGGATCAAGCCCCCTGTCGGGCTCCCTGCTGAGCAGGGAGTCTGCTTGAGTTTCTCTCACCCCTCTCTCTGCTCCTCCCCCCACCCCCGCCACGGGCTCTCTCTCTCTTTCTAAATAAATCTTAAAAAAAAAAGATACAGATTATTTCCATCATTTTAGAAAGCTTCTTCCTTGTCCTTCCCACAATCACCACCCTCATCCTCAACTCTAGCCCATTGGCAGGTACTGGTCTGCTTCCTACCACTGTAGATTAGTTGTAATGTACCTCTGCTAGCATTTCATAGAAGTGAAATTAGGGGCGCCTGGATGGCTCAGTCGTTAAGTGTCTGCCTTCGGCTTGGGTCATGATCCCAGGGTCCTGGGATCGAGCCCCACATCGGGCTCCCTGCTCGGCGGGGAGCCTGCTTCTCCCTCTCCCTCTGTCTACCACTCTGCCTACTTGTGCTCTCTGTCAAATAAATAAATAAAAATAAAATCTTTTTTAAAAAATGAAATTATATAGTAAATGTAGTCTTCTTTGCTGGCTTTTTTTGCTTTGTTTGCTTTTAAAGTGAACCATTAATCCAAAGGAATCTAGTATAGAAGTTTTTAATATTATAAATCCAGCCCTTAAAATTCGGTAGCTAGATGGAGCACAATCATGTTAGATTTTTTTTTAAAAGAAAAAAAACATGTATTTCCTTGCTAATATAATACCTATATTAGAGGAAGTTTTTTCATGTGGGTTTTTTTTTCTTTTTTTTTTTTAAGTCGTTGATTACTGCTACCTGGAAAATGGGTTTAGTTGAGGGAAGGTGAACTTTTGCCAAGATTAGAGCTCCAGCATTGGAGTATGCCTGTAATGGTGTTTTTAGTGAAGTGTTGCAGGTCATTGTAAAGATTAAATGAGATAGTGCATTTCAAGAGTTGAATGTGATTGGGGTCCAGCACACCAGAAGGGCCCCCAAAATGTTACCTGTTATTAGTGGACTCAAAGGCTAGAACCCCTGGATGATAATCCAGGCCCAAGCTCATCACCCTTCAGGGTCCTGGATGGTCCACCCTCCTCTAGGGAGGAGTGGGCCTGGCCAAGGGAGGAGTGGGGCTGACCCGTTCCTTCACCCCCTCCCCAGCACACTGCCACGAAAGTGCGAGCTTTCCTCTGAACAGAAAAAGGTCCCCCATGAACAAATGTGAGCACTCTTCCAAAGGAGTTCAGCCTCCTCATTTTAAGGCAGGAGAAGGTTTAGCAACTTGGGGCGCTGGCCTGTGCAGGAACACTCAAATCCAGCTCTCCATACTTCAGCCTTTGGGAAATTAAAACAAGGGAGACACTAGCCCGACACTGAGATGTTTTAATGTCACGCCAGTTCAAAGTGGGGACTGTTGTTATCCATCTCAATATTTAGGTCCAGCCAGGCTGGAGTAAATGTTGATCGGCATAAATTGAAAGTTAATCATCTTACAGTTTCTTGTTAGGGACATACTAAACATTTTAGAGCTAAAATAGGGAATTGGCTGACACCATGTTTCCAGCAGTTACTTTAATTTTTGGTGGTTTTGGTTCTCATTTGTCATTTTTTTCTCATCCTTTATCCTTCATATCACTTTTGAAATACGTGTGAATTAAGGTCAGTTAGCATCCACCCCAAACTCAATCTCCAAGTTATCTTCATATAAATCTTGAAGAGATAGTAATTTTATCCTAAGTGGCAATTAAAAAGCAAGAATTATATTTAATAACCTCCACGGGGGTACCTGAGGTCTTCTGTTTTGGAATCTTAACAAATGCTGTTTGTCATCAATAATTTAGGTGGGATATCATCTGACTTCCATTTAGTTTTACAAGGTGACACAGGACTCCAGGTGTCTCTCAGGAGATGGTAGGGAGAAAATAGCTGGGCACATACATGCACTGAAGCCATGCTTTCCAGACATTTCTCAGCTGTGGGCCCCCTCACCTTGAGCCTCAGTTTCCCCTTTGGGGGAAATAACCACAATCCTGTTCTTTTCTAGCCCTGAGTTCATTTGCTATTTGTTATCAAAATATTAATATGCAAATTCTGTTTTAGAGCTGCTAATTCAAATATGATCCTGTGTTATGGGATTAACAGTAATTTGGTTAAGTGTATTGTCAGATTTGACATGGAGGACATATGCCAATTAGAACAGATACAGTGAATAGGCTCCTGCTAGAGCTGTCTCATTACGACCGAACTGAATTGATTTTGATGCTTTCTTACAGATTTTTAAATTAAGAGGAATAAATGACAGCAGTTGGCTCCGAATATATAGACTTTTACATAGAACCACTATAGTCCCTCTCCACAATTATTTTTTACACTTCAACTATGCTAATTTCTTGCCATCTCCTATCTCCTTCTTATTATCATCCAACTAAATTACATTACTGCAACCGAATATAGCTTAATATAACTTTGGAGAGAGAAATGGTAATCACTGCTTAATTTGTTTAACATTTTAATTTCCATATACCAACTGTATGAAACAGGATATCAAGTACATTATTAGCAGATAAGATAATTCCAGTGATGGGATTTATTTTTAGTCTTCGTGTATATCAGTGGCTGAATGAATATTCATACCCAAGTCATCTTCTCCAACTAGTAATAGTCAGGCCAGGAAGCTAAGTGCAGTTTTTGTTGACTTCAGTTGATTTACCTTTTGGTCTAGGGTTTCCGCTAGAAGGCCAGCACATTTTCAGATGTAAAGATTTAGAATTCTTTTTACTTGTTTCCGCAAAAACAAAAACAAAAACAAAAACACTTTTCCAAGTAATCCTGGACTGACCTAGAAACAAGGAGTTAATATGTTAACATCACTCACAGACCAGAGTCTCATCTGGCTTATCTGTCATACTTCAGAGCTAAGGAAAGGGGGCGTGTTCTTTGTATCCGAGGGCACTTCTACTCACATGGGGCATTCTTTACACGGTAGCTCTCCAAGGCCATTGTCAGAGTCAGGAGTTTCTGGAGATAGGGGAAAAGCAGTACTTGTGAGATTGGACATCATTGTAAGGCAAATTTTCATTCACCAAGTGTCTTCATCAAGATAGATGTACTTCAGGAGGTTTGAGAAGTAAAAGGAATGACTGCTTTTTCGTGGTGGTTAGTGATATCAGAAGCTCCTCGATATATTATGTGTATCAGATCACGTGTATTATCTTTGCTAAGTTTCTGATTCTGGGTATTTGTGCAGCACTGCATACTGTGATGTATGAAGTAAGCTGGGATTTCACAGCAAGTTCAGAACCAGTGGGAAATAGAGAACGAATAGAATGGTTAGATGAGCAGCTTATGTGTAGACCTGTGTTTTGTAAGTATTCCTTAAAAATGATCAATTTAAAAAGAACAGTTGTCATTTGTGAAGTTTTTAAAACCATCATTAGAAATAATAGCTTACATATTGTTTTCGGTTATATTCCAGGAACTAGGTTAAGTGCTTTTCATTAACTTTCTGCTTTTTATGTGAATTACGGATTTTTCACAATAATGATGAAAGGTGGAGAAACTGAGGCACAGAGGGCTGAATCACACAGCAGGCGAGTGGCATCTTGAGGACTGAAGTCCGGCCCTCTATTCCCAGAGCTCACGACTCTGTTCTGCCTCCGTATCCCACTGTTAAAGTGTTAAGTGATATTTTTCTACGTAGAATTTATAAGGAGTACCTGTCAGTTCTTAAGATGATACTATAAAATGGTTTACTTCACTTAAAAACGGTATTGCTTCTATTACAGAATAAATGTCCACCTACATTATGCTTAACGCCTCTGTAGTCTCGGGGTCTGAATGACGACGTGTGGCTCCGTTGCTGTGCTCTGTTAATTGAGGCGTTCTACCCGGTCCAATGCCAGGTTCATTTTCTGTTTCCCCTTCTGCTCCTATTTTCTCTTCGAAAGTGGTTTCCAACACTTGACACGCTTATTGGAGAGCAGAGAAAGAAGTCTGTGTGAAGGAAGGTGGAAGATGGCGCTATGGTGTCCCCACCTTTTACATTCTCTTCTTGGAATTCAGTATTCCGCTCTTCAGCAGATGTTTATTTAGTGCCTACTGAGTGCCGTGCTCTGTGCTGAGACTCGCATAGAGTGAGCAGAAGCCGGTTCTCATCCCGAGAGCCTGCAGTCTGGTGGACTCCCAGGGGGGATTCCGAGCACATTTCATTTGCAGAAAGCGCTTCTCCCTGCATGGGACTTGCTGGCCTTTGACTGGCGCGTCCTGGTCTGCCCCACCCCACCTGCCACCTTTCCCAGTCTGTCCCCCCGGAGCTGATCCAGAGTCAGCCAGCCCCACAGAACTGGGCGGCCACCTTCTTGACATTTTGCGAACCTTGGCAAACACTGCCAACCCCTGAGTTTCCTCGGCAAGCCCGGAGCTGCCTCCGCTCCTCACGGCTGGGGCGGGCGGGGGGGGGGGGGGGTCCTTTGCCGTGTGACAGCATCAGGCTTCTGTATTGAGAAGTCTTACGCATTTATTTTATTTCCACAAAAGCCCTATCACCTCATTAGTGCTTCATGTTGCCTTGATTAAAATTTGTGCCTACCAAAGCCATGAGATTGTGGGTTTTGTTTATTTTTTCTGTGAGGGATGGGAGGGGTAGGTAACAAATCAGAAAGTATTTGAGGGCCACTGCCCCAAAGGAGAAAATCACTGAGGTCATTAACTGGAAGATCAGAGCACTCAGTTACAGACTTGCTTTATCATCATTAGTACTGTTCATTCCTTTTCTACTGTGTGCAAATTTTTTTTAAAAAAAGTATTTCATTAAGTACTATGGGGAGTTGATAGGAAAAATAGTGCTTACCCCCAATTTCATTCTGATTATATCTGTAGGCTTTCAGTTGATGCCCATGATCCTCCACAGGATATATGGGTTAGAACCATTTATCCGTGAGCCCATATGTCAGTGAACTTTCTCCCCAGGTGAACGATCGACATGGTTCTCTAAAAATTAGGCTCCAGCCCCACAGTCTTCACAAGGAAGCAATACATAGAGGGATGCTTCAGATGTGTTACAGAGAAGAGCATAGCAAACTGCAAGACCTGGCGAACCCTTTAAACTCTCTTCCCAAACCTCCCTCACAGCTACCTACGTAGAGGGATCTAGTATCTAGTAAGATC
Organism: Mirounga leonina; assembly: GCF_011800145.1. NCBI lineage: Eukaryota > Metazoa > Chordata > Mammalia > Carnivora > Phocidae > Mirounga > Mirounga leonina. Next base: position 44,241,050 of record NW_023270854.1, read on the forward strand.
CTAGTTGGAATAAACGAGGATAAACAAGATGGACAGGCATCAGAAACTGACCTCCTGAGTAGACAAGTAGACGTGTGGTTGGGAAATGAGGGAAAACCAGTCCCGTCCGGTCCAGTCCAATCCCTCCAGCACACAGGCTCTTCTTCTTGCTCCTTCTTCTTGTCTCTCCTGCACTTCTTTTCCATCACTTTCTTTCCCATCTCCCTCTCGCATCCCTGTCCCTTTCTCACTCGCTGCCCCCTTTTCTGTTCCTCTTGTATCTCCTCGGCCTGTCTTCTGTCCCTGTCCTGCTTCTCTACCACTGACCGCTTTTCTTTCTAGACTGAACTGCATTTACCCACCTCACTCTGCCACCTCCGTGGTTGTCTGGGCATTCCATACTGTGTCTTGCGGTTAAATAAGCGTCTAATAAAATTAAGCTGGGTCTCTTAAGAATACCAAAGGCATTCTGCTGCATGGTTCCCTTCCCGCTGGTGGAAATGCTCAGTGCAGTGCCCATCTGCTGCCACAGGCAAAGGAAAGGCCTGTTTTCAGAGTCTGATCCAAGTCCTAGCGGGTCAGACACTACCAGATTGCCCCAGACGGAGACGGCACATTTGGGACGAGAGAATGCAGGCTTAGCTCCCAGAATATTTCGCTTCTAAATTTTAAATCAGCTACTTTTTTTTTTTTTAAACCTTGGGCAATTCATCTAAATCCTGCCTCAGTTTTCCTTCTTTGCAGAAGACAGTATTGGCCTTACCCTCCTCCCTCTCTGGACCTTTTGGAAGGCTGTGAGTTATGATTGTTCATAAGGCCTTTGGAGTTCTACCATCTAGTAGGTAACTGCTGCGTGTATATATATATAGGGCACTATGTAAATTTCAGGTATGTTTTTTTTTTTTTTCTTTTCTAATGCGTTTCCATTTTTGTATCAAACTTTTCTTGCCAGTCGGGTTGATATTTAAAAAGTTGGTTTGTTGGTTTGTTGTTTTGTTTTTTGTTTTTTGTTTTTTTACTCTTGTTGGTATTTATTTTAAGATACTTCTCCAAGAACACAGATGTCTCCGTTACAGTGTGAAAATTGTAAAGAATAGCTCATTGCGGTAAAGTAGCGAGGAGGATGACTGTTTGGCGGCTGTCTTTGCTGCTCATTCGCCTTCTTGCTAATCTGTGTTTTCCAATGCTATCTTCTCTCCCATCTGCTCCTAAGCAGGAGGTTTCATCAGCCGACGTCCCCTCAAAAATACCCTGAGACGCGAGGGCGCTGTGCTCATGTCAGGCCTGGTGGTTCGGCTGTGGGCGCTGTCGGGCCTCTTGGACCCCCAGTTGGCTGCTGGCAGACCCAGCACCAGCCGCCTCCCGAGGAGCGGAGCCAGGGTGCCCCGCTGAGTCACCCCGGTTCCCACTAGCAGCTCAGACAGAATCATGAAACTCAGCACCCGGGTGACCCAGACATCCCCCAGAGAATCCGTGTACATCTTCTCAGGATAAAAATCCCACCCGGCACCAGATCTCACCCAGGAGAAGCATTTTCGGCAAACCGCTAGACCCCGGCGTGCCTGTCAGCGCCGCAACCACCTGTTGGTTCGGGTGTGTCAACACCGAGGCTGCTTCCCTCCAGCGCCCCCATTTTTTTTTTTTTTTAATGATCCAATGTCTTTTTGAAAAGTTGACACTGATACTTCCCATAAGAGTGTGACTTTATTAAAAAGCATCCATTTCATATGACTTAACACAATTTTTTTCTCTTCCGTTAAGGGGCTCTCAAGCTGCTTCCAGACAGCTCTCATATTTTAGAACAATGCAAGATATAAATAGATAAACAGTAATCTCATTAAATGGTGCCAAGTAAAGAATCTCTGAAGTAGGCATTCTGTTCATTAAGCACCCTATTATTGTACTGTTTCCTCCTGTTGGTGAAGGCAAATAAAAAACTAATGATTAAAATGGAATCTTCCAGGGGCACCTGGGTGGCTCAGTCGAGTGTCTGGCTTCGGCTCAGGTCATGATCTCAGGGTCCTGGGATCGAGCCCCGTGAAGGGCTCCCTGCTCAGTGGGGAGTCTGCTTCTCCTTCTACCCCTCCCTCCACCCCACCCCTGATAGAGTTCTCGCTCGCTCTCTCAAATAAATAAATAAATAAAATCTTTAAAAAAAAATAAAATAATGAAATAAAATTTAATCTTCCTAGTCAGCTAGAGAAAATGCTGTGACTGTGAAGGAACGTCTCTGTGCTGGCTTCTTTCTTTTTTTCTTTTGCATTCATGCTTTTGGAATGCCTTTCATTTCACGGCCGGTTCTTGATTTCAAAAAAGATTGGGATTCCAATTCTGACCTCCTAAAATGCTAGTAGCTTCCTTAAGATATTTGAATCTCTGTGGCTGATATATTTTTTTAAATTACAGAATAGTAAAAACTCAGGACTGAAAAAAGCATTATAGACCATCTGGTCCAACGGCATATATTCTCAGTGGGAAGACTGAAGTGAAATGATGCGGCTTGCCAACGCCCCGGAACTCGGCAGTGACGGGCTCGGGCTGCAGCTTGAGCCGCTCCTTTGTCCCCTCCTCTGAAGAACACTGGGTTTAGAAACCGCAATCCGTGACAGTACTGTGAGACGTACTGCAGGAGTTCCCTCTTTTAAAAAATAATTGGGTCAGGGCACCTGGGTGGCTCAGATGGTTAAGCGTCTGCCTTCGGCTCAGGTCATGATCCCAGGGCCCTGGGATCGAGTCCCGCATCGGGCTCTCTGCTCCTTGGGAGCCTGCTTCTTGCTCTGCCTCTCTCTCTCTCCTTCTCTCATGAATAAATAAATAAAATCTTAAAAAAATTAAAAAATTAAAAAATAATAATTGGGTCAGAAGTTACTCTGATCCTTGTCATGTGGCACAGCTAAGCATAACGTATATGTTATTTAACAATAATGTCCTCTGGGTTTGAACAGCCAAGAGAAGTGCATGCCTTGCTGTCCCAAAGTATTGCTTGCCCTTAAAAGGATTTGCTTAAGACTGTCAATAAGTAGTTCTCAGAGCATTTGTTACTTTTATTATTTTTTAAAGATTTTATTTATTTATTTATTTGAAAGATAGAGCGAGGGACACCTGGGTGGCTCAGTGGGTTAAGCATCTGCCTTCGGCTCAGGTCATGATCCCAGGGTCCTGGGATCGAGCCCCGCATCAGGCTCCCTGCTCGGCAGGAACCCTGCTTCGCCCTCTCCCTCTGTGCTTGCACACTCTCTTTCTCTCTCTCTCATATAAATAAATAAAATCTTTAAAAAAAATAAAATAAGTATTGAAAGATAGAGCAAGAGAGAGAAAGAGAGCGAGGGAGTACAAGCAGGGGGAGCGGCAGGCAGAGGGAGAGGGAGAAGCAGGGATCCTGATGCGGAGCTCCATCCCAGGACCCCAAGATCATGACCTGAGCAGAAGGCAGATGCTCAACTGACTGAGCCACCCAGGTGCCCCTATTTTTTAAAGATTTATCCATTTATTTGAGAGAGAGAGCAAATGAGGGGAGGGGCAAAGGGAGAGAATCTCAAGTAGACTCCCCACTGAGCACAGAGCCCTACGCGGGGCTCAGTCTCAAGACGCATGAGATCATGACCTGAGCCAAAACCCAGAGTTGGACGTTTAACTGACTGAGCCACCTAGGCGCCCTCCCCCACCCAGTTTTCAGAGCATTTAAAGCATGATTTGATTTAAAATCTTTTTATTCACATGCAGATCTCTTGTCTTCGGGAACTCCCTGTGCATATGGCTAATTCCCAAAGAAGAATGTCAATTCCCTGAAAAATTCAATTCTACCTTGCCCAAGCCCTGCTCCAAATAGACTAGCCAGTCAACATTTTCTGTATGAATGAACAAATGAGCAAATGAACTTTTTGAAACATCTGTTATGTAAGTTATAGTAGGCTAGTATATTTTGAAAGCTGTGTGTTTTAATTTGTTTTTTCGTGCACAAAGGGTAAGCAAATAGCCATCTAAGAATCTTAAGAGGAGGTTCCCAGGGATGCAGTTAAGGTTCGAAGGAACACATTTAGCTTTTGACACCTACTAGACAAGGAATTTTTATGGCCACATCCAAGAAGTCAGTAAGTCAAGTTTATTGTCTATTTAGACACAGATGTGTCCTGTGGTTAAGATCTAGGACTAGCAGTTAGAAGAGTAAATAAAATGCCAGTTCTCTGTGGTGGGCAAATACAGTGTCAGGGGGGCTGGGGGGAGGAGTCCACATGTTGGGCCAGCTGGCTTCTGCCTTCTGCATGACCACTGACCATCCTCCTAACCCTCCAGCCAGTTGTGTTCATTTCAAAACAGACCAAGTGGAAGAACGTGGATGGCGCAAGGTAAATCTGTCCCTTCTCTTGTGAAAGCCAGACTATGGATAGCCTAGTAACGGAGAGTGGTAACCTTATCCTGGTACACGGTGGCTAGTGTGTAAAATATCGCTGTAAATTCATTACTAGATAATTATAGGCTAAGCCACTTGACCCCACAGTCAACTTCCTTCTTTGTGAAATGGTGATAATACTTAACATTGTGCAGACGTTTCTGATTTCAGACTAGAAGGCCTAATATGAGCATTAGATACAGTTTCATTGCCAACTGCTACTGATGTTTGCATTCTCCTTCCAAGAGAGCGCGTGCAGAACACCAACTTCTGGAAGCACGGGAGGTGTGCATGGACCACTTTTATCATCTTGCTTTTGCTGTGTTCTAGACCTGGGAATGGAGGGGACTGGGGGGAGGGTACAGATGACCAGATAGTTCCCAAGAGTGTGGAAACCATACGCTCCTGCCCCATTCTTTCAGGATCCAACTAAATAGACCTCTGTGTCAGCTAAATGTGAGCTTACCATGACCTGAGGCTCATTTAATTTTCTGTTCCGCACATTTCCTCCCCGGCAAGAAAATAAAGGGAAAGGAAGCATTATCCCAAACTTCAGTTCCATTTCTATTTTTCCTCATTCAGTCGTTTTTCAAAAATGTCCAAAAAAAATAAGAATCCTGATTATGAAGGTAAAATATAGCAGCATGCCAAGAGTATGTACTAATTGATTTAATTGAATAATACATTTTTTCCTTTTTAAAAATAGCATCTTTTAAAATGTCAAGAGTAATAAATGTTTAACCTCGCAAAGCACAAGAGAATAAAAACAAAAACAAAATTTTCCCGTAACATCATCAGCCAGTCCTAACCCCTACTAATATTTTGATGTGTTTAATTCCGGGGTTTTTTATTGCATATACACATATCTTTGAAAAATAGCCTTTCCCTGTAGAACTGCTCCAGATCCTGCTTTTCACTTTAATGCCTTTTTTTTTTTTTAAGATTTTATTTATTTATTTGACAGAGAGAGACCCAGTGAGAGAGGGAACACAAGCAGGGGGAGCGGGAGAGGGAGAAGCAGGCTTCCCACGGAGCAGGGAGCCCGATCAGGGGCTCGATCCCAGGACCCTGGGACCATGACTGAGCTGAAGGCAGACGCTTAACGACTGAGCCACCTAGGCACCCCTTTAATGCCATATTTTAATAAAAAAAAAAAATTAGTAACATCCATAGTTGAGCTGTAGTGTGTCTTTTAGAATATTCTGTTTTAAGTACATTTAAAAATATCTAAGAGATCTAATTTTAAAAGTAATCCAACTATTTTTGCACAGCAGAATTTTATCAAAATGGTCACTTTTTTCAAGTTCACTTTCCTTTGCGGGGAAAAGAAGGGGGGGACATTTTGGCAAGTAGTTGTTCTTTTCATGGCCCCAGTTCGGTAATCTAATAAGGGAGCTTCTCAGATACATATTTCATTTGAAAAAGAAAGAAACAAAAAGGCAGGTTGAGGGCATGCACTGTGTGTCTGGCAGAGATCATGCCTTGAAATAGATAAACATTAGTAGCCCCTCCTCTTGGCCCCAGCAAGGAGAATAACATTTTGCTATTTCAGATTAGGAAGCAATTGCAGATTAATTTAACACAGTTGCTAGTCATTTTGAAACAACTTGGAAGCCTCCTATTTTTACTTTCTGGGTTTTTTTTTTTTTTTAATCTGAAAAGGAAAATCCATATAATTCAAGCACCATTTCATTTTATGAACATACTGTAATGATTTCATTCTCTACTTCCTTTCATACACCTGTCCAAAGCACATAACTAGCATCTTGTTGTGTTCTGTCCTGTTTTCCTTTTTACTTACCTGTACCCTACCAGGTAATCCTTCTATCAGTGCAAAATGCAGTCTTTTTCACCCACGGGTCTTACCTCCTCAACTCTTTTAAAGTTCTCTGTAGTTCTCAGTAGGTCCATAGACGTCTCCTCTATACATCTGGTTTACTGATCTTTAGGTTTCATTTTTCATGTGCCAAAGAAAATAAACTTCCTTCATCCTTCTCTATGCCAAAGCATGGTATTGTATGCCTTCACAAACATGTCTCACCTGCTGCAGGCTTTATCTCTCTGTAGGGTGGCAAGATTCAATCCTGTCTTAGAGATGAGGAAACTGGAGTCTGATAGATTTGGAAACTTCACAAAAAGGCTGAGCTCAAAGCAGGTCCAGATTCTCAAACCAGGGCTCTTTCTCCTGTACCTGTAGGGTGTCCTATGTAGGTAACTTTTCCAGCTATATACTAAAGTTTTGAAAGTTGTTTTACTTTAAGAACATGTTTTCCTTTACTAATTTTGGGCAGAAATCTTTCTTCAGTATATTATATACTTTCCAGGCTAAGCTAGTCTGGCGTTTGATTTGGGGATGATGTAATTTTGGATGATTTTTATAAGTAGATGTTGTCCTATGGGCTAGAAAACCAGTGACCACACCTGTTTTTTGGTTTTTTTTTTTAAAGATTTTATTTATTTATTTGATACAGAGAGACAACAAGAGAGGGAACACAAACAGGGGCAGTGGGAGAGGAAGAAGCAGGCTTCCCGCTGAGCAGGGAGCCCGATGCGGGGCTCGATCCCAGGACCCTGAGATCATGACCTGAGCCAAAGGCAGATGCTTAACCGACCGAGCCACCCAGGCGCCCGACCACACCTGTTTTAAATGCATGGGTTAAGGGGCGCCTGGGTGGCTCGGTCGGTTAAGCATCTGCCTTTGGCTCAGG
>NW_023270854.1:44248226-44275616 GCF_011800145.1 Mirounga leonina
GGGCGCCTGGGTGGCTCGGTCGGTTAAGCATCTGCCTTTGGCTCAGGTCATGATCTCAGGGTCCTGGGATCGAGCCCCGCATCGGGCTCCCTGCTCAGTGGGGAGTCTGCTTCGCCCTCTCCCACTGCCTCTGCCCATGACTCATGCTCTCTCTCATGCTCTCTCTCTCTCAAATAAAATCTTTAAAAAAAAATTTTTTTTAATGCATGGATTAAGAGTTAAGTGGGTTCTATGAGTTTGAAGGGGGCTCCTATAATAAAGTGAATGGAAGATTTGATGTCAAATTTGGATGCTCAGAAGGCTTTGGGACCTAATTCTCAGGTGTCCTCAGAGACCGGCAGAAACTATCCTCTAAATAAGCTATATATGCAATACTCATTGATTTTAAGGCACTGCTGGGGCTTTTTTATTTTATTTATTTATTTAAACTCATGTGAAATTGTAAGATTTTTTTCTCTCTCTCTCTTCAGGGTCATTCTGCTATTTAGTTCAAGTCAGTAGAGACCACAGAGCTTGACACATGGTAGGAGCCCCAATTAAGTATTACTTGAATGAATGAAGAAGCAATGAGATCTCTCGTAAAATACGTTGACATTATGGTTGGGAGTCTTGTTATACAGTTAAGTAACTGTGGTCAGTAAAGTGATGTTTTTCTACAGGAACCGTTATTGTGAGTCCAATGGGAATGTGTCAGGTCTAAAATGACACTCCCAAGGCAACCACAGATTTCCATCCTAGCAACTAGCAGGGTCCGTGCTTAAGATACTGTGATCACAGCTCGCATACCCTAAGTGGTTGGTTGGCTAACTATCAGAAAATAGAATTAATGGGAACACTGCAGTCTCTGGGAATTCCATATAGTATAGATGTTCCTTGAGTCTGTGTGTGTGTTATAAATACATATATTTTATTTTTATTTATTTATTTATTTTTTAAAGATTTTATTTATTTGACAGAGAGACACAGCGAGAGAGGGAACACAAGCAGGGGGAGTGGGAGAGGGAGAAGCAGGCTTCCCGTGGAGCAGGGAGCCCGATGCGGGGCTCGATCCCAGGACCCTGGGATCATGACCTGAGCGGAAGGCAGACACTTAATGACTGAGCCACCCAGGTGCGCCTATAAATACATACATTTTAAACCGAGGTTGAAATTTGTGGAAAAGCTATGATTTGTATTAAATTGTTCTATTAAATGTTATGAATTACAATATCAAATAATATAGATAAGTATTTTACTATTGACATGCTTTTCTGGAAATATCCCCCAGAAACCTGTTTCTTTCCCCAGTGAAAGAGGTAATGTAGTCCAACTTGATAGTGAAACATGACATAAGACAGGGGCATACCTTTTTAACAAATAAAGCCATTCAAACTTTCAGTTTAAACTTTAGCTCATTTGTTCTAGGCAGTGCCCCTGGGGCTCCTGTTTGAACAGCACTCAGCTAGGTTAGATTTAGAAGGCAAAATTTTCATTAGCTTCTTTTGAAAGATGCCTGAAGTCAAATCCCTTGAAGGACTCTCCTACGGAAAAATCATTGCTGCTCTGCTGGGTAGGTGAGGTGGATGATTAAGCTAAGGACTCCTCAGACTGAAAGCAGCCGAGAAATGGAAATTTTAAAGGTAAACTGATCAACAGGCCTGGAAAACCCATACAGGATAGAAATGGGGGAAAGAGGCATCTGAAATAACCTCTTTCATGTCAGAGTACTCTAGTCAGATTGATGCATCCTATGAGAGGAAATAATAAACATCTTTTTAGCTTTTAAAAAAGGCAGCATTTCACAGAAATTTAGATGAGTATTTGAATAGTAAGGTGTTTTGATTGAAGTTTTTTCCAGGATTATTTTTGGTTTATTTTCTTTCTGAGTAGAACTTAGAGTAAAGTGAATAAATCTTTTTTCTTTTCTTTTCTTTTCTTTTTAAAGATATTATTTATTTATTTGAGAGAGAGCGAATGAGAGAGAAGGGGGGAGGGTCAGAGGGAGAAACAGACTCCCTGCCTAGCAGGGAGCCCGATGCGGGACTCGATCCAGGGACTCCAGGATCATGACCTGAGCTGAAGGCAGTCAGTCGCTCAACCCACTGAGCCACCCAGGTGCCCAAAGTGAATAAATCTTAAGTGTCCACATGTGTACAACTGTGGGACCACCCAGAGCAACATTTAGAACTTGTCTAGCAGTCCAGAAGGCTCGTTCTTACTCCTGCCAGTCAGTATCCCCCCGCCCCCCAACAGGTGACCAGTGTCCTGAGCTCTCTCTTCCCAGATTTATTTTGTGGTCTGTATCTTCATGTGAGTGGAATCATACGGAACATGCTCTTGTGTCTGGTGCCTTTTCTCTGTGCTCTCTCTGTGAGAGCCATAAATGTTCCATTTTCCTCACTGCATGGTATTAATTTCATTTATTTTCATAAAATCAGTCAAAAGGGAGAAATGGTGCTGTGAGGTCATAAGCTGTTTGTATTCACTTGTGAAGTAACTGTGCTTCTCCATTTAAATACGGCCAGGGGTGCCTCGTTGGCTCAGTCAGTAGGGGCATGTGACTGCATCTCGGGGTTGTAGGTTTGAGCCCCACGTTGGGTGTAGAGATTACTTAAAAATAAAATCTTTATTTTTTTAAAGATTTATTTATTTATTTGTTTGACAGAGAGAGGGAACACGAGCAGGGGGAGTGGGAGAGGGAGAAGCAGGCTTCCCGCAGAGCAGGGAGCTCGATGCGGGGCTCGATCCCAGGACCCCGGGATCATTAGCTGAGCCAAAGATAGCCGCTTAACAACTCAGCCACCCAGGTGCCCCGAAAAAAATAAAATCTTCAAAAAAATACTTTATAGAATAAGTAAATAAAATAAACATAGTTGATAAGTTCAAGTCTGTCATGATTTGGGCTTCCGTATATTAGGAACACTCCAAGCGGGGTTTACCGTGCTGTCCGATGGGACAGCCACTAGCCACGCGTGGCTATGTATGTTACAATTTAAATTAATTAAATTTAAATTTAAATTTCTGTTCTTCAGTTCCACTAGCCACACCTCAAATGCTCAAATAGTCTCATGTTGCTAGTGTCCACCTTCCTGAAGGGAGCAGATCTCGAATGTTCCCATTGTTGTAGGAAGCCCTGTTCGGCAGCGCTGTTTAGAAAGGTGGCTGTCAGCCGTCTTCCTCTCCCCTTTCCCCCTCTGCGGACACAAGGATGTTGTGGTGAGTTTTATTTTTCCCACTTCAGTTAACAATTAATTCTGCGGTTCTCAGACCATCATCATCTTACAGGCTTCCTACATTGTCCCTCCAGACCGTGGGGGGAAAAAATAAGTTGGAGAATGCTCACAACATGCTGCACTTTTAATTTCTAGAAAGTACCATGTGCTCTCCAACTTTGGGGCCTTGGCAGTATTGCTTGAAACCCTCCTTCCAGCATCCCACTGTGTGGTGATTTCTCATCTATCAGATCTCAGCTTAGACTGGCTCCAGGAGACCTTCCCCATCCGTCCTCCCAGCCCCCAAGCCTGGGGTACGTGTCCCCTCAAGTAGCTTTCATAGTGACCTGCCCCCCCCGCCCCCCACGCACCTGATAGCAGCTGCTTGTTTCTTGGTTTCCGTCTCCCACTGAACAATAAGCCCGGTAAGGGCAGGCACCGCTCTGTCACGTTCGCAGTTGGGTATCTGGTGCAGTGCCTGGCTCTTGGGAGAGGGTAGTGAATACTGTGGAAGGAGAGAGCAATGGGCTGCACAAGGAAGGGCCAGGAACCAAGTAGCTTCATGTCAGGGTTCCTGTCTCCCAGGTAGAGGGGTCTGTTCCACAGGGGAGTTTCTCAGAGACAGCTTTCAGCCTGGGCATCTTACAGAATACACATCGGTACCCTGAGCTGTTCCTTCAGGAGTGAGGAGGGCACAACCGAGACATTTGCACCCTTCCTGGTTCAAGGGTTTGGTTTGCCTTTCGTCGGCAGTCATACTAAAAAGCCAAACTGAGAGGATGCTGGGGGAGCCATCGAAGGGAAAGGCCGATGGGGAAGTGGAGCTGCACATGGTCATAATACGGTAGAAAATTCTGCATCTGTCAGCGGGCAGCTGTTCTTGGCATCACAGGCCACGTGTCAGCACGCCGGATGACCTCATGGGGAGGCAGCCGTGGTAAGAAAGGAAGCGTATCCTGTCAGGATAGGTACCAGAAACCCCAACTCAGACTAGCTTTAAAAATAAGGAACGTTGTTTTCCCGAGTAACAGGACATCTAGAGATGGGCTCGGAGTTGGTTGACTCGGTGTGTTGACAGTGTCACCGAGAACCTCGGTCCTTTCCAGCTCAGCTTGGCCACCCTGGGCACTGGCTTCCTCCTGAGGCTGGTAGGAAGATGGCTGCTGTGGTTACTGGCACCCCATCTGGAACCTCAGTGTCGAGAGAAAGAAGAGAAAGCCACTGTCGAGGAAGGGGGTTGCCAGAGTGTGTTATGATGGAGCATCTGGAGTAGACGCGGTGGATAACTGAGCATCCGTTATAAACACCAAGACCTCCCGGCCCCAAATATCCCCCCATCCCAGCCTCTGGTTCTTCAAAGTTCTTTCAGTCTGCCTTAGACTTCAAAGTGCCTTAGAAGTGATCTAACAAACAGGACACGCACAGCCCAGGGAAGGCTCCCAGAATGGAGAAAGAGAGCGAAGGGGAGGAAGTCCAGGCCGCTCACCGAAGACCAGTTCCTGTCCTTGACAGTCCTGCCAGAGTCTGGCCTGAGCCCACTCATCGGGGAAACTCCCTCCTGGCCCTTAAGGGTTAATTCCCCTCCCCCGCCACCCTGCTGCTGAAGAAACAGTGGCTTAATTTTAAAATTTAGCAATAGCCATTCATTCATGATTTACAATGTAAATGGTATATATTCTGGGAAATCTGGAATCCTTCAACTGATCAGTTATGCTTTAATTTTTTTCTCCTTCTATATAGACCTCACAGTATTGGGGCTGTGCTGAATGAGGTCACAGTCTAACTACAGTATTAACCCTGCAAGTCTGTTCATTTTCGCCTGAGCACCCTCAGGCGGGATCCAGAATGTGTCCAATTGAAAAACTATTACAGACCCTGCAGTGCTGTGATGGGATGAATTGTAACAGGGAGGGGGCCCGTAGTGTGTGTGGGGGGGTGTCTTTCACCAGGTAGGAAGTATCTCTTAAAAGTAGAGGCTATGGGATTGCATTTTTTAAGGGAAGAATGTTGTTCTTTGTCACTGGAATTTTAAAATGCTAACTTTTAATATTTTCATACCTTAACTGTTTTATATTTTCTACCAACCGTGTCTTTTTTAGTTTTCTTCCCCCATCCAATACCTCTTCAATATCGCTTCTCTGTGTGCTACAAACATCCGCTTATGTTTTTTTTAATACCCATTTTGCATTATTAAAAATACATAGGAACATATAAAGAATAATACAGTAAACACCCATGAACCAACCACTCAATTTAAGAAGTAAAACATGAACTCTTTTCCTACGACTGTTTCTGGGCCCTGTTTAATTCAGCATGGAGCAAAGCACAACACAGATGGTCAGCGTTTTGTGTAAAGGCCCCATCCCACCCCATGAATGGTAGCTGCAGAGTTTCAGAAAGCATGTGCATTCACAGTCTTGCCTGGACATGTGGTTAATGCTAAGTAGTCTAACAGTTGTGCCCCAGGTAACTCCTAAAGCTGTTTCAGATCATAAAATCTCTGCTGTTTTGCAAATTTATATTTTATCGTGCTGGGTTTTATGCACAAAAACTAGATGACTTCCCCTTTATAATCTCCATCAAAGGCATTTTTCAAAATCCCTTTATTATGCCTTATCACTGGCTTTGCCACATATCTGCATGTTTGAAAACAATTTCTGGCTAAATGATAAATCTGCGAGTATGGTGGCGTTAGTCTTGCAGAACTCAGACATAAATGCTATTGTAGCTTATTCCTCAATTGCAGGCTCTAAATATTTGACCCCTTCATTGAGTGCCAGAGACCTGACTTGACTTGTCTATGGTTTGGGCTCTTATTTAGAAGCAATCGACCGTGTTTGGATAGTGTTGGAAATATTTATATTGTCTCCATGGGAAGGATGTCATATTTTATTTCCTCAAGAGTACACTTCCTTCAGCATGCTCTCGTGGCCACCCTGTGATGTCCTCCGTCCGCTCTTCTGCTCATACCTCTGCCCATAGGACTCTCCATCGGCACCTGCCCCATTGCTGCCCCAGGAGCTTGATCTCTGCGAGAAGTCTGGCGTAGACAAGAGCAGCTTGCTCGTGGCTTGCACAAACATACTTACCACTGAAGGGTACAGTCTTTCCAAAGTGTCCCCAGATCCAGAGAGGGAGAGAGAGGTGGAGAACAAATGGGTAGAGTGTGTGTGGATTTTTTTTTTAATCTCTTGACTGATAAACTAGCTGTGCCTATTTACAAGGTTGCTTTGAGAATGTGTGCTGATGGCCAAGCTAGTCCTACCCTCTTTTTCCTGATTTGAAAAATAGAAATCAAGGAAAACATTTTGCAGAACACAAGTGCTGAAAGGTCTGTATTTATCCCAACTGCCTAGCAATGAGTTTCCAAAGAGAAGGATAAAGCATCCGTATTTTATTTAGACGTGGGTTGTTTTCAAGCGTTGATTGTCTTTTTATTTGGAATGAGTGGTAGCTCTCCACGTGCCATTTACCAGTTGTTAAATGCGAGAATTCATTAGTGAAATAAGCAGTCATAGAGCTCAGGATGATTGGAAATGAACATTAGTTCGGCTCCTTGATTCCGAGCATGGGAAGTTTTCCTTTTCTTTGTTACAGATTTTGTTTTCTCAATATTCATTACAACGAGAGCGAGAGCCTGCTGATGTGGGGAGATTTTATTGCCGAATGAATACCAACGCTAGTTGCTGGCTTATTCTTTTTTTTTTTTTTTAAAGATTTTATTTATTTATTTGAGACAGAGAATGAGAGACAGAGAGCACGAAAGGGAGGAGGGTCAGAGGGAGAAGCAGACTCCCCGCCGAGCAGGGAGCCTGATACGGGACTCGATCCCGGGACTCCAGGATCATGACCTGAGCCGAAGGCAGTCGCTTAACCAACTGAGCCACCCAGGCGCCCCTCGCTGGCTTATTCTTTATGATGCATGTGTTTTCTTTCTCTCCACTGAAAAAATGAAAACGTGTCTAAACTTGCTTATCTCTCTGTAGGACAGTCGACCCAATATGTCAAGACCTCTGATCACTAGATCTCCTGCATCTCCACTGAACAACCAAGGCATTCCTACTCCAGCACAGCTCACAAAATCCAACGCCCCCGTCCACATTGATGTGGGCGGCCACATGTACACCAGCAGCTTGGCCACCCTCACCAAATACCCCGAATCAAGGTAATCCGGAAAAAAAGGAAAAGTCACGCTCGGAAGTGCATGTGTTTGATGCCCTAACTGTTTTTCCTTTGACCAGCACACCAGCAGCGTGGGGCCGGGGTTAGAACATGAGCGCCCGCCTACCGAGGCTGCTCTGGGATGTGGCTGTCAATCTCGGCCCAGTCAGGGCCTGACCCACAGCTTAGTGGGGTATGCATAGACCTGTCACACGGGATCGGAGTTTTACCCTGCCAAGATCTTCGCGTTTCTCAACGTAGTACAAACAGAAGGATGATTTCTACCTACCGTGGACTTTTCTTCTGTCCTCTTCTTCTAAAACACACATTCTTATCAGTTCTTAGAATTTTCTAGGAAATCATTTGGCCCACCAACTTGTGAACTAGAGAAAAAAAAAAAGAGAGACTCTTATCAGTGAGTGGGGCAGTATATTTAGAACAGTATGCAAAAGTCCAGGAAGCCAAGATAGTCTTGCTTTAAAAAAAAAAAAAAAAAAGCGCAGCGGGATTTCTGAGCACCCAAGGCAGATAAGTAAATATAGAAAGTGTCTGAAGAGAGGAGAGTGGTTTACAAATAGGCATTACACACTTGATGCTTATGAGACACCCCCTCCCGTATGCCCTCCCACCCACTTCTAGAGGATTTGCTTTTTTATTGTTGCCGTGACACCCCTCCTGGCTTTGCTTGGATTTGGGGGCTATGCCCAGATCCTCTAAGGGATCTGATCTCCACCTGCTCTGCTGGTGGGTAGAGGAGGAGGCAGGAGCTCATGTGAGCTAAAGTCAGGAAAAAGGGAGTTTCTCTGCTTGGTTTTGCTCATCTGAAATGGCAACACACCATTTGGGCTTCGGGAAGGCACCAACTGCTTTGATAAGAGCTTCTGACGGAGTGACAGATAGCAGGTAGCTTTACAGCCTGAGCAGATAGCACTGACATAAAAGTCACCGGCATCTTGATAACTGCATGAAGACCCGTTTTTTTGGTTGTGTTTTTTTATTCTCGCTCTACTGCCTGAGATTTTATGAAGGAAGGGGAAGGTTGAGAAGAAGAAAGAGGAAATATTTTCTCGATTTTTCAGATTCAATTCCTGCAATCAAAGTGAAATAATTTTTTAAAACACAAATGACTATTAATTCAATTAGCAAAAAACCATGTCTTTTTAAATGAAATGATGCTATCAGTTATTCATTTTATTGAGTCCCTGCTTTCCCTGAGCGCATCGTAATAGGCACTCCAAAGTCATGCTACGTGATGGCTGTATTTCCCAAGAATATCATGATAAAGCAATGTTCCTTTAAAAAGATACTTACTTCCATTCCTTCTAAGCTAATACCAACATCAACAAAAGAAAATCGCTGTGCCGGGCGCCTGGGTGGCTCAGATGGTTAGGCGTCTGCCTTCGGCTCAGGTCATGATCTCAGGGTCCTGGGATCGAGTCCCGCATCGGGCTTCCTGCTCTGCGGGGAGCCTGCTTCTCCCTCTGCCTCTCTCTCTCTTTCTCTCTCTCTGTCTCTCATGAATAAATAAATAAAATTAAAAAAAAAAAAAAAAGAAAATCGCTGTGCCTCTTCAGATGAGCACTGAATTCTAGGCGGCAAGCCACAAAACTTACAGGAGTCAAAAAGCAAATCCTTAGCTGTAGCAAAATTCACCGATCTGATGGCCTTTTGCTTCAGTCGGATTTTTAAACTCTGATCCAGGAGGGAAGTTAATAATTACCCCATGTGCATATGATGGAAGTAGTAGGTTTTCTTGGAGTGCTCATTGCAGCTGGGTGGGTCTTCTTACGGACTAAAGCCCCGTGGGGGTTTTGGCTTCTGGGAAGCTCCCCTGTCTCACTTAGGCTGTGCAATGGTAGGAGGTAGAAATTCGTTGGAGACTCTGTTTATTCAGTTCCTCTCTCAAATAGTTTGCCACTTTTAAAGACCTCGGACAGTATCTCGTTTGGAGAGTCTTCCTCTGGCCACCTGTGCGTGGGTATTTCTAAGAGTCTGCTTTGGGTTCCTCATTATCCACACCCTGAGGCATGCATCGCATTCCGTGATCTCAAGACTGGGGATATCGGCATTGTCTCATATGGCAGCCACTGGCCGCGTGCAACCATTGAGCACTTGAAATGTGGCTGGTCCAAATCAAAATGTCCTAGATTGTAAAGAATTATGACCCGCCCCCCCAAAAAGTAAAATATCTCCATAGTATTTTATTATTGATTTCATGTTGGAGTGAGAATATACTGACTTAAATAAAATGGGTCATGAAAATTAATTTTACCTGTTTCCTTTTACTCTTTTAATGTGGCTCCCAGAAAACCCCAAATTACATGCATCTTGCTTTTTATTTCTATTGGACTGTACTGAACTATACACAAGATTTTTTGAAAATCTCATCAAACCTACTTCTCCCCCAGCCTGATACTTCCATGCATCATAAGTTGAATTTCTCTTTCAACCAACCTGATTAACTATACACAAGATTTTTAAAAAATCTCATCAAACCTACTTCTCCCCCAACCTGATACTTCCGTGCATCATAAGTTGAATTTCTCTTTCAACCAACTTAATTAGGAAAGATGAAATTGCTCATCTTCCTTTCCCGATCTTTCCCTACACTTCCTTGTCACCATCATGGGAACAACATCAGAAATAATTTATGGTTCATTAGTCCCACGTTTGAATGCTGACTCTGCCATTTAGTAGTTGTTTGGCCAAGGACAGGTCCAATTTCTAAGCGCCTGTCTTCTCTCTTGTAAAATAGACATAGATATGTCTTCTTGCAAGGTTATTGAGAGGATTAAGTGTAATTACAAAAAGCACTCCATGGCCCTGTGCCCAACACATACTATTGCCTTTATGCTTAATCTTCTGCCAAACCCAGCAATTGTTTCTTTTCAGACTGCCTTCCAAATACCAGATATATCCCATTCCTTCATTTCCTAGACCATGGAAACAGGCTCACTTTTGGATTCTTGCCTGAATTACTGTAGGCTCCAGGGACTCCTAGCCGGCACCTTCTGGTTCTTGATCTTGATGCCCCTACCTGTCCCAGAGCTGCTGAGCTATTCCAAGATCATCTTTATTGTCAGGGAGATATTTTTAAGCCTGTGTTAGACTCTGAAACAAGCCTTACAAACTGACTTGACGACGGTGGTTTAGATGTTGAACTGACCACTCGGCTCCCTCTTGGATTGTGTGTGTGTGTGTGTGTGTGTGTTGTAATTCACCCGATGTTCATTTCAAGGCAACAATCAGTTTAATGGGACCCATATATAAATGTTCTTAGTCACAGATACAGGGAAGACAGAGTTTCATGCTTTTCTTATACATGTCGGTTCCTCCTTCCAACTTCTGAGAAAATCTCTTTGGGGATAAATCCTAGGAGATTAGGTTGCCCCTGACCATGGAATAATAAATAGCTCCCACTCCAGTTCTCTAGTAATGGGTACTTGGAACCCTTCCCACCCTGTGGGACCATTCTCAGCACACACTGGTTCTTCTCTCACTTGCCTTTCCCTTGGTGTAGCCCAGAGGGGAGGAGGGCTTTTTCCTTGGTTTTGTTTTCTAGGATTTCAAGGGGAGACTTGTAGTGTAAGAGTCCTAATTTGTTTGTAGTAAGGGATCGTAAAAGAAGTCATGTCTTTCTACAATTTCAAAGGTCCTACAAAGAGCCTTTATTCCATTTTGAAATATTTTAGGTGACTTTTTATTCTGTCTCTGTTTATCACCTTCTTGGCTAAAGACTACCTTTAGAACCCCAGAAAGTGGTACAAGGGACCACACAGCTAAACATTAGAAGCACCTGGGAAGCATTAAAAAGCCATGCACAGTCCTGCCCCAGACCAATAAAGTAGGAATCTCTGCAGTTTGCCCAAGAGATCCTGATTTTCACCATCTGGTTTTGAATGACACCAAGATGTATGGTCCCTCCAAGTGAATATAGGCTTCTTCCTCAATGAATGTTTCATGCTATATCGTAATGGCCATCCCACCAAAAGAAAATACCTCTTGATCTTTATTTCTTTGATTACCAAGGTTACCTGGTTCCACTGTGTGTGGGTATCCCTTGTGCTTTCTTTGGGTGGGGGAAGCTTGTAAGCCCTGAGTAGGGATTCAAGAAGCAAGCTGACTTGTACATTTTAAACAAGGTTCATCACTCACATTGTTACTCACATCCATTGTCAGGTGGTTTCTAGCTGAAGGGACTGACGGTTTCAGATTAACTGCAGTAGTGCATACGTCAGTGATGTGCTCTGTCTTACTGATGTTTTGTGTAAGATGCAAAACAGCTCTTCGGAGATGGTTTATGAGACCGAGGCTGATCCACACCACCTCAGGGATCAAGGAGATAGATCCCTTGCAGAGGAGCTGACAAGTCCCCGATTCTGGTTGCTATTCTGAATTGTAATCACCCAGTTCAGATCTGTAATAACTTTACATCAAGTAAGTAAAACGAAACAAAACCAAAGTCAAAAAAAGTATATCACCATCATGAAAAGATTTTTAATGGATTTACAAAGAAGATAGAGCATATTTTACTTGATGGTTTGCTAGCTTGATTGATAAGTTGTAAGTCTCCAGACGTGGGAGGTGGGCCACATCTGTACTCGTGCCCCGGGCCCTGCACGTTTTAACGACAGACTTGATTATATCTGATTTAAAAATCTAAGGCACCCATTATTAACATCATTGATAACAACAAAATCTAGGTATCTAAGTCATTTGTCATTAAGTAATTAAGATTAGTACCAAATGACACGGCCTCTTTAAAATCTCCCGCTGTTGCCACTGAAGTATCTTTATAGCCACACATGCGTGTGTGATTTGAAAGCAATATTCTGTGCAGGATGTCTGGGAGGCTCAGTCGGTTAAGTGTCCAACTCGATTTCAGCTCAGGTTTTGATCTCAGTGTCATGAGTTCAAGCCCAAATTGGGCTCCATGCTGGGCGCAGAGCCTTCTTAAAACGAAACAGAACAAAACAAAAACATTCTGTGCTTTAAAAGAAGACACGAGTCTGAGTCCAGGTTAGGTCCATTTCATCCTTTACTATCGCCTCGAACAAAACCAGTATTAATAGCGGCTATATTGATGGCTACTCCGATGTGGGCTTTTGAAAACCGGAAAGTGGGCTGTTACCACTAATGAGTGAAACCTCTGGGGTGGTAATAAGGCAGGGGTCTTAACTAAAAGAGCCGGGCAGCCGGCGACCTAGAGGTGAAAGACAGGATCTCGTGTTACAGTCCCCTAAGCCATCCGATCTGACGACTTGACGGAGCTTCTGTGTATTTTAAACCCGGTACAGAAGTTAACTCCCACATAAGTAGATTATGCTAAATTGGTCTCTCCTAAATAGCCGCGGAGTTACTAAGCACGCTGGCGTATGTAGGTAATTGCAAAACTCAAGAGACTGGGCTTTCCGCCTTGCAGTCAACACCCATGGCCACCCAAGGGGTGTGTGTATTTGGAGCTTTAGGACGGAGATGCCAAACGTGTGCCTTTGCCAGCAGAGAGCCGGCTCCTGGCGTGCTTCACTGTCGATGTGTGAGCCGGGAAGGCATGGTGCATGGGGAGCTGCCCTGGAAGGAAAGTTGGATGGGTGCACTCTTATGGGATTGGTGCACACACTCCCAGGACGACTGAATGCTCATGTTTGGAGTTCCGTGTAATTGTGCGAGGCCAGACTCGGAGGTGTTCTGGAATCCTGTGTTAGGGCTGGGGATTCTGTGCTGTGACTCTGTGACTTCACCATTCCAGTTTCCTAGGACAGGCCCTAGACACGGGTTCCGTCCTGGCATCGCGCAGGCCCGAATTTCAGGATCCCAACAGAAATGCCAAAAAAAATAAATGCATCCTTCTTGCCACACAGTTCACTAAGCTCTCCTGCAGAATTATGGCAGGACACTGAATAGGGGGCTTTTTATTATAACCTACTCTTTAGATCAGCATGATTTATAATGCAGCGTCTCCGGGGGTGCCTGGGTGGCGCCATCGGTTAAATGTCTGACTCTTGGTTTCAGCTAAGGTTGTGAGCTTGTGAGATGGAGCCTCTGTTAGGCTTCACGCTCCATGTGGAGTCTGCTTAGGACTGTCCCTCTCCCGCTGTCCCTTCCCGCTGTGCGCTCGCTCTCTCTCTCTCAAATAAATAAATCTTATAATGCAGTGTCTATCTCAAGTTAAAAAAAAAATCACAGAACAGATTATTGGGGAAGTAGAAGTCATCCTGAGATGCAAACTCTCAGCACAGATGGAAGGAAGGAGCATATCCCTGCTGCTTTGAAAACGCCCATGGAAATGCATAAAATGAGGACAGTCTAACCTAATGGTGAACAGTTTTGATTGCTAAGATGGGTTGATCTGTTAAAAAAGAAAATTAGTTTATTGGGGGGAGGGGGGTGGCGTTGAAAAGGAGGTAAAGCACCTGGCTAATGAGAAATGAAAGTTTCTCCAGGGTAATCGGGGCAATTTTCCTCTTCTCTGTCTCTTCTTGTCATCTTACAGTATTGCTTTTCCAAAATTGCTCCTCAGTTATATAGGCAAAGAGCAAATGAAACCAGCTTCAAAAGGCTTTTTTTTCCTAAATGATGAAACTGGATTTTCTCTTCCGTACTGAAAAGCCAGGAACTTACGCTACGCTACCGGTGGATTCAGGAAACTTCCCTTGGCACTTGGGAACAAAACAGACCTCGCTTTTATAGTAATCTAACTCATAAAGTTTTGTCTTAGAGCATACTTCGGAGAAAAATATAGCCGTGCTGTAGCCTGTCGTCTTCCCTGTGCTGTTCTTCCATCCACTGGGTGATTTCTTCTGTGCTCCCCAGGGGCCAGGGCGGATACTGGCCAGCAGAAGTCCTTGCTCCCCTGTGGTTTACATGGGGAAGCGGGGAGGGCAGACGATGAGTAAAGAGTCAGTAAATGGTATTTGAGTTAGGACCGAGTGAAGTAGTAAGAAGAATAACATACGGAATAAATACGCCCACTTTGGGATATAGTTTGCCCCCTGTATTAAGCTGACAGATCATTTTATTCCTACATATTTGCACATCTAAATTTTCAAGGCAAAATCTAGTGGACGTGTTAGTGCAGATTTAGAAGCAGACTTTTGTCACTTCGGTGTAACACATCACCCCGATCTTGGCTCAGTTGCCTCTTCTGTTCTGTTATGCATCTGCTACCTGATGTGTGGCACGTGCGTATGTTCACCCCTCGGCTCGGTGGGAAGGAGATGCAGAGTGAAGTCCACTCTCTGGGCCACGGATGTGGAAGAGCTCAAGGCTACGTCAGCTCAGATCACCTTGCTGGGGTACTGACCCTACAACTGTTCCTGATACATTTTCTTTAATTTTGCACTCGGTCACGGAAGTGATCCTTGGTTTTGACCAAAATAGTTAAGGAAGAAAGAAAGAAACATGGGCAGAAGCCCCTTGGTGGCCAGTAATGAAGCTGGTTCATCCCCTTGCCCGCTCCTGGCTAAGGCCAGGAAGAAGGTGAAGGCCACCGTGCCGCCCTGTCCCTCTCGATGGCAGAGCTGTGAGGAGGGGAGGAGCACTGGGTATCCAGCGTGAAGCGGCTCAGGGCCGAACTGTGGGTCGTATTCTTGATATTTCTGAACTTCTCCCTTGCCAGGAACTCCATCTCATTTTCAATAGAAACGCCGTCCAGTCCCCGGAAACCTCTTTCTCACTCAGTCTCCCATCGTGTATTCTTCATGCTATGCATTGTGCCTGCCACCGAGTGGACGTTCAAGAGCTGGCTGGATATATGAATGAGTTACCAGGTGAAACATTGTGCACAGAGGCCGGGTCCTCAAAACAGTGAAGGGCAAGTAACTGAGTAAAGGTGTTCAAAATAGTGAAGTTCCAAAGCCAGGCTGGGCTCATTATCTGTATTTCTCATCTAACGTGCACAGTGATCTTAGAGGCAGGGACTGTCATTTACCCCCGTGCACAGATAAAAACACTGCAACTCTGAGAGGTCAAGTGACTGAGCAGGAGTCCCACTCCCACTCCGCTACAGGCCATCTGTGGTTTCTTCTTCTATAGCTGCACTTTTCAACCCCGGGGGCAGGTGAGAATCTGCAGGAGCTCAAACAAGCCAACCAACCTGGCCCTCCCTGCAAAGATCCCGGTTTCATTGGTCTGGAGCAAGGCATGGGATATTCTCATGTTTCCCATGGCCAGCCACATAATCCTTCTGACCACCTTCCAGAACTATGTTCTAAAGGTGGTCGTGAGCCTAGAGGGCAGGTCATCCACGATAAGTTCAAGCCACTTGATTCTTAAGGTGGCCTTCACCCAGTTCTTTAGGTGCTAGGGTAACATGAGGACTTAATGGTAGGCCTCATCCCATCGGAGCGGCAAAGAAGTACCTGCTTTTTTCTTCAAGGCGGAGCCCAGAAAGGGATTTTCTAGTCTAGTTACCCGAAGGGAAAGAGTAAGAAGGGAATAAATCAACCCAGGCAACAACCCAGATACCAGTGAACCAGATGAACCAGATGAACGGAAGGGTGACACCTGTCTTCTGAATGTTTTCCTCCAACCGATACCTCCTCCCTAATCCCCACACACCAGAGTCAAAAAATGCAGATTCCTGGGCCCTGCCCACCATTCGCGTGACCAGTAGTATGTCAGGATCTGAAGGGAGTCTGCAGTTTTCATCAGCATCAGGCGATGCACCCCAGCTCAGCGTTTGGGCACCAGGTGTGTAGAGGAGGGTGTGGAAGAGAAACGTGCCAGTGTCCCGGGCAGGGTGGGCATGGCAGTGGTGTGGCAGGAGATGGGTCGTTAAAGCGAGACTTTTCTTACTGATTCTGGCTTGATTTGGGACATTTGGGACAATAATACTGACGGTACTCCTTTTGCTATGGCATAAGGAATAGTGTCATTGAGCAATGCCAAGGTCATTTTTGCTCTGTTTTTCATTGTATTTTCATGTTTCCCCTCATGATACAAGAAAGTACTTTATAATAACAAAGTCTATGTTCTATTTACTTATTTGAAAAGTTAATTAGTAGGTAGTTCATAGAAGATTCTGGTAGTCTTTCACAAAGTTAATATGTGAAAATACACTTCACTTTACTGTGTCTTAAGGACAGTTTCATTATAAGGGCTTAGAATTGACAATGTTATTTCACACAACCCAGCTTGTGGATCTCATGTGACTTTGGCTCCTCAAACCATTTAGTTTCTTCAAGACAAAACAAAGCGTAGCTTCTGTCGGCCACATAACCGATTCTGGTGGAGTGCTTCCTTTGAGACCTACTTTATGGCAAACGAGGACCAACACTGAAACATTTTAGGTGAATTTCCAAAAGAGGAACTGCATTTTGGTCATTGGGGGGAGTTCTGTGGGCAGGAGTGTTACACCCCACAGTGTTACTCTTGTGTCTGCCATTTACTGGGTAGCCTCTTCCCAGGCTGCCATGATCTACTTCGTAGAGATGTGAAATCTCCTTCTGTCAGAAAGGAAGACATGTGAAGTGTCTGTGCTGTGTGTCTTCGTGGCTGCAATAAAACAATGCAAGTTATTCCCAGGCTGGGGGAGTCTTCTGTCTGAAGCCAATGCAGAAAATAAGCTTTTCCCCCCTTAAATTCCAAACAGAAGCATTTATTATTTAAAACCCAAACACATGATATTGTAATTGGCATTTGAATGTTGGCAATTTAAAAAATAATAGTAAACCAAAATAATAATAATAATAATAGTAAACCTCAGAAAGTCACACTGAAGGATCCCTGATGGGTCCACCGAGCACAGAAATGCCCTCTGCTGAAAGCTGAGGTATGTTCATAGAAAAAGCGAGTCCACTACATCTGCCCGTTTGTTCTATTATCATTATAGAAGTAACCCATTAAAATGCCATTTCTTTTCAGTAAAATGCAGGATTTAAAGCTTCAACTAGATCGGTTATCCATGTTCTGCCTCTGAAAGAGGACTCTCAGGATTCCCTGAAGATAGAAAGTAGCAACAATTCGGGGCGCCTGGGTGGCTCAGTCAGCTAAGTGTCCGACTTCTGCTCAGGTCATGATCTCGGGGGTCCTGGGATCGAGCCCCATGTCGGGCTCCGTGCCCAGCACGGATTCTGCTTGTCTCTTTCCCTCTGCCCCTCCCCCAGCTCATGCTCGCTCACTCTCGCTCTGTCTCTCTCAAATGAATAAAATCTTAAAAAAAAAAAAAAAAAGCAACAATTGGTCCTTAACGCAGCAGGCTGAAGGGGGGCATAATGCCTTGCATGGCGGGCTTCTGAGTGTGCCCAGGGTGGCCCTGGAGAAAGAAGGAAGGAAAGGGGGGGGCCGGTATCGAGAAATCAGTTGTACTCTTACAACTGTATGCATGTCGTGTATTCATATTCCAAAGGCAAACACCCAGAAGCTCCAATCTGGCGGCGATCCCATTTGCAAAAAAAAATGTTAAAGAAAAAAAAAATCCGCGTCTGGGTCCCCCAACAATATCAGCTGTTGCTGGACCATCTGAATCTCATCAAGATACAGTGTCACTGGAAATGACGCTGTCACTGGGTAATGGCTTTCTGCTGCTACGTAAATGCCCTGTGTCAGTTGGCTTAGTAGTGACATTGCTGCTTATCTTTTTCGGTGGTAATGATTATTTTTACTTCTGTGCAGTTTTTCTTACTGTGTTGCCATATTCAGAAGATAAATTACAACTGTGCGTACTAGCTAACCACCGCTTTGAAACAGTGGTGAACCTTGCCAGGCCCAGGGCTTCGTCACTGGAAGGTGGAGCTGAGCACGCCCAAACTTGCTCTCGTGCTCTGAGCCCGATGTATTCCAGAACTCTGCCTGGCTTCAGTAGACTTGTCAAGGCCCCTGCCATCCCTCCAAAAATTGATTTTTTTTTAAGAAACAGTTTAGGAGGCCCCGGGGGCTTGAGAGCTTACCTAAAAAAAGTGAAAACTCCGTTAGTCTCCAAGCAGTGCAAACAGTCAATAGTAAAGCAGAAAAGAAGGGTCTCTGAAGTGTATCCCACTGAGCCATAACCTGAGGGGCCCTAAGGAAGGTACTTCATCAACACATCACCATTTTGAGGACACATTGCGGAAGGAACAAGACACCACGAAGGGTGGGATTCAGAGAACATTGTCGCACACATTCAGACGCACTGGAGTAAAGGCGGTACCAACCAACGAACCTAGGGAACCGTGTTGAATATGGATGAAGCTCTGGTCTTCACCATGGCTGCATGTCTGGGCCGGTTACAGACACCAGACAGTGACAGGACAGTTTATATTTCCAAGTGCACATTCTGTGGGGCTCTTGAAGAACCCATTTGTAATCCTTTATGTAGATTTTAGAAGTTAGCACAAGTACTTCTTTGTCCAACGAGCCCTGGCTTCCATGCGCCTCTCCCGGAGGACTTTCAAATGGAGCGGCAGGGATGAGAAGCAGTGGCGTCCAGTGACGACTATAACTTGTCACCTTCTGTTTAATGATCATCTGAAAAGGAAGAGGAAAAAGAAGAAATTCTTGTTATCAGCCGGGACGTTCACTTCTTTAAAGTTTTGCAGGTTAGGGCTTGGTTCTGAGTTTTGTTGGAAGGGACAGGGAGGAATACAGATAGCTAACACCCACTGCTTAGCTGTCTAAGGACCGGCTTGGTGCCTCGGGGTAAATTCTTGAACTATGATAAACCCCAGCAGGGCGGAGATGGTTACACAAGACGCACACCTACAACAGCGCATTGTTGACCATGGTGTAGCCAAAGGCAGGATGCTGTCAGCTCCGAGTGCCTTGTTTCCCAACCACACACACCCGAGAATGTTGTCTTTGAATCATGAGGTGATAGAAACTTAGTGTTTTTCATATGTCACTTTGACTTGGTGATTATTTAAATACTCTTGTGACATAAATTCAAAATCTTAGTCTTCTCAGAATAAAAGGCCCACCAGGCATGTTGTCCATCATGATTTGAATAAGCAATTGGAATTTTTTAAAAAAATGGCAGTATGGACATTTTACATGTTCTTTTTTTTTTTTTTTCTTTTCATTTTACATGTTCTTTACAATGTTGATATACCTTTGAAGCTGAGTAGATGTGACTCTTGTCCAAATTGCAGCCTTCTTTCCTTCTATAGAGGTGTAACTCACAGTCCTGAGGCTAGATCTCCTCCCTTTGGCTTTGTCTCTGAAAGCCTCGTTTCAGAACGCGCTTTCAAGCTTCCTAGTCACTCTGAAGTGAGGCAGGGACGGAGGAATTCAGTCATTTTCATTCATCCAACCACCTCACCTTACTCTTGAGCAGTTGAACCATCCCTTGAATGGTGTCAGCCCTGGTGTGTGCGTGCGTGTGTGAGGAGCAGGGAAGGGGTACAAAGGAGTCAGGGTAGATTCACTTGCTTTCTTCCATACAGCTTCTGTTAGGTTTTGAAAAAGCGTTTACCTGATTTTTAGGTAAATTGTATTTTTCTCGTCCTTTCTCTTTTTATTAAGCACCATGTTAAGTCTCTGGTTTTTCACTTATGGGTACTCAGCAGAATATTGAAGCACTTCATTGTACACTGTTGCTTTGCTGGCCCCGTGACCAGCAGGCAAAAAAATTGTTAAATTGGAAATAGAAACAGCTAGCTTCACCATAGTCCTCGCCTAGTGGCATATAATGAATACAGTGCTTTTATTCGAAGTGACTACTATGACGTGTTGGGAGCCAGCTCCCATAGTCTGGAACAGTAAAACACCAGAGGAGATGGGGACAGGCTCCCTTCCACATGCTGTTGTCGCTGACAGTCTCAAAGAGAGAGTGGGGCCCCCAGGAGAGCACAATCCCAGGGCGCGGCGCTGAGTCCAGTCCGTTCGTTAGAAGCCTGATGCACAGATAGACAAATCAGGAACGTGTCCTCATGCAGGAGAGCGCTTGTTCAGTCGTGAGGTCTGCTGATATTTCAGAAGCCCAGGAATAAGCCCAGTCACTTAGAAAAACAGATTAAAATCAATGGAACACATAGGGAAGAGTTTGCATGTGTAACAAGGAACTAGAAACAAGAAAACCAAAGTGGCACTTGCAAGGTGCATGAAAGCTGGTGGGAGGGGCCAGAGCAGGAAGGGGAAGGGGGCAGAATGTTCTGGGACGGATAGCCCACTGAGGGTTGGGGACAGCACAGAGCAAATGGGCTGGCCCTCATTCTACAGGAAAAAGAGCCTGCAGAGCTCAGAGGCCCTCGGTGAGTTATCTGATGGCTCTGGCCTCCGTCTCTCCATCAGTAAAGTCAAAATATTACTTCATGGAGTTGTTGTGAGGTGTGAATCCGATAACCCATAAAGTTTTTAACATTGTGTCTAACCAACTCAAAAAATGTTGGCTATTACAACATTTTTTCAGAGCTATTACTCTGAAGAGTAATTATTACTGTAAAGTGGAAAACATATTCTAGAGTTTTAAATCAAGAGAAAAAAGGAGTGTCAAAAATCCCTCCCAATACAGAACAGACTGTTGGGAGGAGGACGGGGTGGGCGATGGGGGCAGGCTCATGCCTGTGCAAGCTTGTCTGCCCAAATACAAACGACAGAAAACCTAAACAGAAACTTCTTGAGCCGAAAACACCCAAGTGGGCTCCCAGGGAGGATATGATGATCTGATCCTGGACTGAGCTTAGAAAAATAGCTCTAGAAATCATTTTTAAGCAGGCATTTGCTCAAACCAGAGAACAGGACCAGGTGACTGTAAAGGTTTTCTTCCAGGATTTCATATACAGTCAGAATTCCGTTTTGGCATAGCCCACCATCGCCGAAGGACGAATATCTGTCAGCGTCTCCCGAGCCCGGGCCAGGCGGGCACAGTGGTCTGCCGAGGAGCGAGCACCAGGCAGTCAGGGAGCAGCTCCAAACTGCGGTCTGTGGTCCAGCTGCCTGAGTGTGAATTCTGGCCTCTGGGCTGAGAAGCTGGCCACGGCATCCCCGTAAAACGGGGCTGCTAGGATCCACCGAGTAGGCACTCTGTGAGCACTCAGTACTGTGTCCTGCACAGAGTGAATTCTCAGTAAATGTAGTTCTTTTCGGACATCCATTTATTCTCCTAAGAATTCTTCGGGCTAGGTATTATCCCATTTCTCAGCTGAAGACATCAAAACTCCATTGATTTGGTCTGAAAGATGGTAGAGTCAGGATTCAAACCCAGGTCTGTGAGTTTTAGGGCTGAATGTGCTGGGGGCTCCTAAAACACCCCAGAAAGCACTATGCCCAAGCTCTTGGGAATAACGGTGCCCTCACATGCTCCACTGGGCTCCACACTTTGAGAGAGATGCTCTTCACTTGCTCTGTTCCCACCATCATGTTCCTTCTTGCCTGAAATCCCTTTTCCAAGCCACTGTGCCTTTCTCCTTATACCTCATGATCCCTAGGACCCTGCACAGACATTGCCTCCTGCAGGAAGCCTTCCCTGCCTGCCCTCGGCTAGCGAGGTCCCCCTCTGTCCTTCCTTGACTCCCAGTGGGACTGCATCATCCTCATTTTGAAAGGCCTGGCAGAGCACCAGGAACATGGTAGGCACTCAATAAATGCAGAAATAAAAAGCCTACTTTCATAAATTCTGGTGGTTTAAAAAAAAATCATGTTAATTGTAATAATACATTTTTCATAGTTAACAGTCAATGTAACTCTCGGAATTAAAAAACAAAACAAAACAAAACTGTTCTAGTCAGAGTCCTGGGGGGCACTCATGAGATTCTTAGAGGATTAGCAGCCCCGAGTGGCCCCGAACTCCCCCTCCGCCAACAGTAGTCCGGCAGTGATCAGTTCTCCAAAATGCCAAGTTCCAGAGTTGTTTTGCTCTCCTAGTTTTTCTTATATTTTAAACTTGCCTTTCCTTTCTCCCCTGGTTTCTTCAGTTCTATGCATCATTTAAGAAAATGATGCTGCCTCAGGGAACTGTACTGGAAACATAACTTCCCCATAAGTAGATACAATTTGTTTTGTTTGTTCCTACCAAGAAGGTATTTTCTCCCTTCTCTGAAATTACTTCTGTCCATTTCTATAACAAGCTCTGAATTAATTTGTATCTGTGTTCATGAAACATAGAGGAAATTTCCCACGTGTGGGAACTATAAAGAACTCTTCCTAGAATTGTTCTAACAGTTATAACACTTGAAGCATATGAAACACTCTTTATGATAATTCAGGCTTCTCAAACAGTAAGTGGACTGGTGATTTCTTTCTTTTTAAACATAATCATACCAGGCACTCCCCACCTCTTTTTTTTTAAAGAAAAACTTTTTTAATATGGACATTTAGAAATATATGCAAAGAGAGAGAGACTACAATATTGAACTCCCAAGGGTCTAAATTTCAGGTATCAATCTAGCACGTCTCTTCCCTTCCACCACTGTTTCCCTCCTTTCCCATCTGAGCAGAAAAGGGGAAGAGGCACCCCCTGGTTGCAAGACTGCCTCCTCTCTCCAGGTCTGCTATCCTGAGTCTGGTTTCACCTGCAGTGACAGCTGTCCACACACCTCTCACACGTGGGCACACCCCTGCACACTCACGTTTGCGCGGGCACAAACATGCCCACCTTCACCCAGCTCTGTACCCCATATGCTTTCTTACTCAGGTTTCAAATATTAGGACAGAAACTCGGTTGGGAATGTAACTTGGAGCAGTAGACATCACTTCCTAACATAACAGACCAACTTGGAATAGTAGACCTAAAAAAGTATGAAGGTCCAAGTGCTTCTGAAAACAAAATTATGGGCGCCTGGGTGGCTCAGATGGTTAAGCGTCTGCCTTCGGCTCAGGTCATGATCCCAGGGTCCTGGGATCGAGTCCCGCATCGGGCTCCCTGCTCCTTGGGAGCCTGCTTTTCTCTCTCTCTCTCTCTGTCTCTCTCTGTCTCTCATGAATAAATAAAATCTTTAAAAAAAAAAAAAAGAAAAAATTATTCATAGAAAAATCCTCTTCAAATGGGATTTTTTAAGAAGTAATGTCCTAATTGGTGGGCTAATGGCAGATTGTTTTCTGTTCTGCTGCTTCTGTGTACTCTACACTTTTGCAATTTTCAACAATGAGTAGGTCTCGCTTTTATAATTTAAAAATAGCCCCTAGATGCTAAGAGGAGTAATTGGTCAGTTGCCTCTTATTCTCTTACGCAGCAAAATAAATATGGACCAGAAACTAAATGAGATCTTTTCCTTGTGTCCAAACCGTATTTTCTTTGGCTTGGAAGCCCAGGAGTAGAGAAAAAGGCCTTTCTTGGCAAAGGGAAGCTAAGTGGGTGACACAGCCCAGCCACCACTCTCCTGCCCTTTACCCCTTGGTCTGTCTTTGGCACTTTGTTCTCAGCCCTGGGCAGGGTCTTCTCCACCCTTCCTGAGCCAGTGGATCCCGTGCCACTGCAGATGAACGCTTCTCTTATTGCCTCTCTCACTGTATAATTACCATGTGCCTTCTGGCGCTGGAGAATAGAAAGGATTAACCCCGCTTGCCTCTGGAAAAGCGGGGCCCGGTATCATATTACACGCCATGGTGCTTGATGTGACGTGGTATTCACCAGGTGGCAGGAGGAGGATGGGTTGTGTGGAGCCTTGGAAGCGTTGGAAATCTCTCCTTAGCTGTAAAGTGACCAATCCCACAGGGGTGCGTCAGAATTAAATGTAGGGTCACAGCACATAAGGGAACACAAGGGCTGCAAGGTAAATGGAGTTGGAACCTCATGTGTCATTCCTCTCCCCAGAAATTGTCATTGTCCTAAGAATGCTCACTTTCCCATCCCATTTTATGCCCCTTCACGTTGTACCAACAGTTTGGAAGTAACCTCTGAAGTCTTGGAGTGTTTTGATTGGATTCCATTGAGTTTAGGGTACCTACTCAGTGTGCCTACACCCAGCCCCTGAGCCTCAACTTTTTGTTTCATGGCTATTAAATAGTTTCTCTACAAAGTTGATAATCACCAAATTTTCTTGGGATAACATGCAACGTTAGCAAACTCCACTGAAATATAACAATTGTGCATTCCTCAAGGAAAGTTGTTGTCATTTTCTTTGTTTGTTTGAAATTGCACATGAAAAGGCATTATAAATTACTGGTTAAGGACACAGGCTTTAGAATCAGACCCAGGTTGTAACTTAAGCCAAGTGACAACCATTCTGGGCTTCAGATTCCTCATCTGTGAAATGAGAATAATATGGCCACCTCATAGGATCATTGTAAAACCAAATGAGATAAAGCCCATAAAACAGCCAGCTCACTCTTGGCACATAATACAATTCAATAAATAGTAACTAGCATTAAAGCAGTTGGCCTCCACGGGCTTGAATGTGACCTCTGCCCGTTACCCCAGGGACAGCGTGGTGCATTCAGAGCCAGCTCTGTGTCTAGCCAGCTGGGCATCCTTGAGCATTACGTATTTGGGACTCGTTTCTCCATTTGTAAAATGGGACGTTGATCTAGGTCATCCTGGAGATCTTCCCTTCCAAAAGGCTGGAAGTGGCTGGCTATTTAGGAAGAGGTGCTGTGACAGTTCGAAGGGACAGAATGATTAACTGAAAAGCTCTCAAGTCCGTGATGTTGACTTGTTCTTTAGTCTATGCTCATCCTCCTTCGCACTGGTTCTCAACTCAGCTGTTCATCAGACTAATTTGGAGAGATGCCTGGGCCCCAACCCTAAGCAGTAATTACATCATAATATCTGGCACTATTTTTTAAAAGCCCCTCCAGTGATTCAGTGTGCCACCAGGGTTAAGGACCACTGCTGTATGCAAATAACACAGTCAAAAGCAAGGCAGAGGAGAGAGGATGTGGCTAAGCCACAAACTGCATCTTTGAGGAGATGTGATTTCAGATTGGTGTTTCATTCAGTCTCACTTCTAAATTTGCTCTTTTCCTTAACATCATTGGAGAGCATAGCCTGACATCAGCCCCCATCGGCCTCGAAACTGAATCCAGACTCCTTGACCTGGCTTATACAGCTTTTCACGATCTGACTCTGCTGCTCCAGCCTCATTTTTCAGGCGGCCTGCCTCTGCCCCAGTAGGGAGTAATCACATGCCAGGTTTCTTCTAGCTTCAAGCCTTTCTATCTCTCCTACCCCTCTCCTTTCTTACCTGACCTTCCCTGCCGCCCTGGTACTTGGCCAACTTCTGTTTGTCCTTCAGGTCTCCACTGAACTTTCTCTTTCTTCCAGGCCTCCCCAGAGTTGAGTTAGGTGCACCTCCTGTGTACTCCCGTAACCCACTCTGCACACCCAGTGACACACTGCACTTGATCTGCATTCCCAACCCCACAGACTGTTAAATTCCACGAAAGCAAGGAATGTGTGGTTTACTTAACCACAGCGTTCCCTGAAAATTTCACATGGTCAAGATCATTGAATATGGGTAAATAATTGAATGACTGCACAATAAAAGGAAATTCTTAAAGAACCGAGTCACAGTAAATTAAAGAAACCAGATCCTATGAATGAATGCACAAGAAAAAAATAAATTCTTAATGACGGAGTCACACTAAGCCAGGTATATCGGGCCCTATCCCTATCCCTATCCTCTCTTTCATTTAAGACCATTCTTTAACACCAGAGAGAGGAGGAGCCATAGTGGGGAACCAGACTTACTTTCCACAAGAAGGAGCTTAATTTCCTTGGAGACTTGATCCTGCATTATTTGTTCCATAAACAATAATCAACAGTGTTAATATTAAAAAGCAAGAGAAATATATTTCAGTATCTCTTAATGCATATTTTTAGTGAACCTTTATATTCGTACTAGTTAGTGAAATATTTACAGATAAAATGACAGGATGTTTAGGGTTTACTCTAAAAATTCCACTGGGGAGAGGGAGCAATAGAAGTATGGGTGAAACAAGCTTGGCCAAGGGTTGACAGCTTTTGAAGCTGGATGGACACATGGGGGTTCCTTATATGATTTTCCCTACTTTGGCATAAGTTTGAAATTGTCCAAAACAAAATGTTAAAAAATAAGTGTAAAAAAAAAAATACAATCGTGGGAGGACTTTTTTCTCAGCATTGCTGTTTGGTTCAATGAGTGTCAAAAACAAAACAAAACAAACAAAACAAACACCAAAAACCAAGGCGGCCGGCCATACATCATCCGGAGCCAGCTTGGTCTTGGTCAGTTGGAAAACAGGAATGTTCTCCAAGGTTCGTAAACTAATCAGTTCCATGTAGTTTTCAGGCACCAGAGTTTACAAATCACTGCAGTTTGATTTGTAACTCCATTCATGTGTCCGCAAGAAATACAGCCCTTGCCGACGTTGCCCCCATTCGCTCAGCCAAACAATGCTTTTCCAGGGCACTTGCAAAACAGACCCCAGGACGCCATTTTACGGTCGCTGGCACCGCCCTGTCCTTCCGCATTGTTTTCACAGCTCAGAACGTGCTTCCTTTTAAAGTTGGAAAAGACCAGCAGCCTAACGGTGCCCTTTACCGCGCCTAACGTTTGGCGTCTCAGAGCCGGGGCCGCCTCCTTGTCGAGAGGCCCTGCGCCCCGGACGGTCGTGGCCGTGGCGAGGCCCGCGGGCCCGTCCCTCCCCGGCGCCCTCCCCGCTCAGCTGCCGCCCAGACCACACGGCCGGTGCCACCATCCTCGGGCCTGTCCCTTCGCTCGTCCTCGTCCTCCGGGCGGAGCGTCCCGGGGCGGCGCGCCCCGCGCTGGGTCCTGCGCCTCGCTGGGGCCCCTCAGCCGGGCGGCGGGCCCCGGGCCTCCCTCCTCAGCTCCCGCCCTCTGTCGGCCCGAGCGACTCCCACCGCAGACCCAGCTTCCCCGGTGCATCGCGCGGCCGCCTCGCTGGCCTGCGCTGGGCCTCCTTTCACCGCGCCCCCAGCTCGTCGCTTGCGCCTCCCATTTCGGCCTCGTGCCTCGCGCAGGTGCTTCTCGTTGCAACTAGGCCCCCTTCCCCGGATGTGCCAGAAGGGGGGGGGGGGATGGGTGTGTTTCCACCCTAAAAGCCTTTTTTTTTTAAGATTTTATTTATTTGCGAGAGAGAATGAGAGACAGAGAGCATGAGAGGGAGGAGGGTCAGAGGGAGAAGCAGACTCCCTGCCAAGCAGGGAGCCCGATGCGGGACTCGATCCCGGGACTCCAGGATCATG